>NC_142811.1:31009248-31134248 GCF_049724085.1 Artemia sp. Qi Xiang Cuo
TTTCGCTTTCGCCTGTGTAGAAGAACCATGCCAGTCTCTATGCTCGTGAACGATGTAAAATTAGGGTCGGCAATAATTCGTACACACTTTAGAGGGTCAGTGACAACGTCACAGCAGCATCTGTTACTAACGCTTACCCGCCTGGTGTCAAACGATGAATTTAAGATTAGCTTTTATAAGTCTGTCCCTACCAGGGAGTTTTCCTTAGAATTTTTATCAATGAAGTTGATAATCAACGTTTTCAAGTAATGTCATTGAATGTAATTTAGGACCCTATGTATTTTGGTGATCTTAAAGCTATTGCTCCCCATCCAGTGTAAAACAGAATGAAGACCAACGATATTTTCTGTAGGGTCCAACTCAGCAAACAGGTTTTGTTTGGAGGGGTTCCAGTGCATCCCCAAAACCTCACCCAATGATCGATTGTAGGGACTCAAAGAGTCCCTGCCCACGGGCCGATTGATACAAGGAAAAACAAAATCTTTGACGGAGTCGTGAAGCGCCAGCGGAATGTGACCGTCAACTTCAAAAAACCATCCTTGTGGCCCATTGTCCTCGATGGTGGTAATGTCGGGGAACTCACAAGGATTCTAAAGCCATTGATAGTTCCCACACGGCGAAGAGTAGTGAGACATTGCAGAGGGGTACAATGAGTTCATGTCCAAGAACACTGCATTTGACTTTACACCGGTGCTTTGTCCGCTTGGATCGGTTGACAAGACGCGGTCCCCATGAAAAACATACCCTCCCCTCATTGAACGCTCTACAAAAAGGTGTTGATCTACATCTGTGATTAGGCCTATTTCCTCCCTGCTAATTTTTAAAATCAAATCCATCACCAAATGGGGAGTGGAAAAATAATAGCCTATATCTAACCCGAACTCTGAATAGATTTGGTCTGTGTTCTTACAGACTCTATCCAACAGAGTTAAAACGTCACTGGCCAAGTACAGTCTACAATAATCCCACCCATTTTTACAATCCCCCTTAGACCACACCTTCTTGGTAAATTCGTACTCCTCGGATGTGCATTCACTGCTGGTCAGTGAATTGTAAAAAGATTCAATTGGAGGTAGTGTCACCTCAATTAAGCAAGCGCCAGAACAGTAATAATCGTATGCGTATACACCTTTACAGGTCAACAGGTCATGCATTTCACTGTCTGGAAAGTGCTGTTTAAGCAAGGGAAAGCTATCAAAATTGTCGCTTTTCTGCACTTGAATCAATTGACTCAATGCCTTGGGAAAAAAACTAAAGGAATCTAAAAACCTGATTTTATTCCAGCACGTACGCCCATTATCCACTGCCTGCCATTTCAGTTCGAGAAGCAACAAGTTCTCGGCCGATTAGGGGATAATGTTATAGGTAAATGAATTATTTAACCATGGACAATCTACTCCCCCTCCCTCCCTGTGCATACGTGCCAGTGCCGGTAAAATAAATTTTAAGTCATAATTAGAGTTGTGAATAAAAACAGGGATAAAAAACTGCTGGCTAACATTTAAATCACACAATTGATGCGCTACCCCCCGAAAATTGCTACCCCCAGAGGCTCATTACTGCCCCCAGTGAGTCTGATCTCTGACTGTGATACTCCCACCGCCTCGTTTCCCTGTAATCTTTGTAGCCTCCGCTACCCAATCCCCCTGACCCACCCCACCTATTTTTTGATTTTTAATCGAGAGACGATCCTCTGCAGACAGCACCATTGGATAATGGGTATTTCTCAAACGAGAAATAGCACCATTAGCCGTGCCAATTAGTTTAGTCAGTGCCTTGACCATGCACTCCCCCTCATCCAATGTTTCTACTATTTCTAACAACCGAATGGTGTTAGAACTATCTCTTTGTGCGTGGGCATAGGACACTGCAATAGCTTGGTGTTCTTTGATTCGGTTTGGAAATTGGGGATCGTTCAACTCCACCAGCTTAGCTTCACAGTCTAAAGATATTTTGTTCCACTGGAAAAGGGTATTCTGGAAATTTTTGAATTGTAAAATATCCTTATCCCCTAAAACCGTTTCCATTGTCTGGTAGCCATGCCGGCTACAATGCCTCATGTGATTTTGCAACTTTAATTCCGTCCAAACTAAAGAGAGGCATGTTGGACAGTAGAAACGTGAACTCTGTTTCTTATCCTCCCCCAGAATTCTACTAATGTCAGTAATAGGATTAAAATGGCCACTTGAAGTCGCGGGGTCATTAGGTGGTGTGTATAACAACGAAACCCAGAGTCTGATCAAATCAACTGACGGACTCCTTATAGGGAATACCACTCCCTTCTTTTTAGAGCAACCCCCATCTTCAAATTCAGTTTCATACTGTACCAGAGTAACGCCGATATTTAAGTGGGCATTAGCCCTTTCAAAAATATCTATAGATCGTAGCGTTACTGGGTATTTTCCTTCTAAACACGAGAAATCTACAATGGGAAAATCGGACCCTTCCTTCCCATGCATAGCCCAATTGTCTAAATTCGTCTTGGTAGCGTCACGAGCTAGAGGTTCGTATGCTGATATGAGGAAAGCATATCTGAAACACATTTGATCTGTTTCAAAACAGATCTGCTGGACACCTTTACAACCCTCTAGATCTGGATTATAATTTAAAACTGTACCCGTGTCCCTATGCCCCCCTCTTAAAATAAAATCTTTCTTAATTTTACAAATATTAACACTTAAATTTTCAACAAAAAAAACTAGAGATCCACTCCCATTTTCATTAAAGTTCTCGAGATGCGTTATAATTTGATCCACACAATCCGTGAAAACTCCCTCAATATTTTCTAAATTCGAAAAAACCAAACGCATCTCGGAATGTACATAATGATAATAAACTTCGCTTTTCCCCTCATTTAAATAAAACACCTTTAAAACAATAGAAACCTTAATTGAATCCCTCCCCCACAATTGAATTTGACTCTCCAGTAGTGCACGAATTTTATCTACATAGTCATGCACAATTTCTACAGGGTCAAACACAAAATTTCCCCCCATAAGTGAATTAAAAGGGTCTCCAAAAGTCACAGTGTAAACAACTATTGCATTTAAAATTGTGTTGGATAATTGAAAGTCTGGAAAAGTTGTACCCCCCACCCCCGCTTGTATATCTCCCCCACCCCCCAGTTGTTCAACAATATTTGGCGAATGTTCCACTTCAGTTGTTTGAAGTGGACTCGTTAGGGTATCGGTGGCTGGAGGAGGAGAAGGGTTCCCAGTTAATTCGTTTGTGAAATCCTCCATAAGCTGTAGTGTATTTGGGCTCAAGTCCCCCTGCTCAACTGTGCTATTATCTCCATTAAAAAAATAATTTAGATACTCATCAATAGTATCAGGTATTTCATCGGAATTGGTAATATCGCTCAATTGCGAAGTACTTTTGGAGAGCTCCTCTGCTTCTCCAACTGATGAGGGCGATGGTGTTAATGAGTATGGGACCAATGATCCAACCTATAAATGAAAAATATCTTATTTTCAAAGTGTTCAAATCACCCCTACTGTTAAAATTTGGATTATTATTGCTTAATAGCATTTGGTTAATTCAACTGAAAGCAGTCAATTTCCAACTTAAGATATTTACAATCTAAAACAACGCTTTACATAGAAGGCGGCAATTTGTTCGCTTATTTTCAATGTGTTCAAATCAGCCCTACTTGTTTTTTTTTGTTTAGTTTTTTTTCGCAGCACTTCCCCGCAGCGCTTCCCGCGGCGCTTCTCGGGGCCGCGGCGCATCCCAATGGCACTTCTCGGGTCCGTAGCGCACCCCGCTTCTCTGCCCCGCGGTGCTTCCCACAGCACTTCCCGGCCCGCTTTACATAATGCCCGTCAAAAGTCGCTATTTTTTTCTCTAATTCCACACAGATTCATTGAACTCATTAGTTTAATTATTGCAACCTATCGCACGCAAGTGTTCCAATTTCCAAGATTGAACTTCAAAATGCCGAGACCCGTTAGCCTGGTTTCCCCATCACTAATATCTTGGCACGATGTAAGGCTCAGTGTAAATTAGGACGCTGATATGGATAAAATGGAATAATCTCTCTCTTAAAACTATGTGAAAAATAGCATTCACAGAGTTTCAAAGGTATCTAAAACTATATGTGATAGTGAAGAGATAGCAACAGAGAAAATAGTAAAGATTAGAAAAAGAGGAGCGGTTTCTTTGCAAATAAAATTACATTAGATATCTCCGAGGGAGGAGGAGCAGAGAAAACAATGGTTGGGGGGTGAGGGGTTAAGATCCCGCTGAGATACACTTTTACACAGTGTTGAAAAATAGTGAAAAGAAAAAAACATTGGAAGAAATAGATATATATTTATATAAGATAGTTTGAGGAAAAAATACTCACCTTTGCAAATCCTGGCTGCACTTGGGAGCCGGATGGTCCAGGTAGTGTGTGTTGGAGGGACGCGGCGTCGCTATGTTCTTGCGCAGACTGGACTGCGATGTTATGGGAGTGCACTGATGAGCTAGCAGGGTTCACCTTCCTTGTGGCCCATTGTCTTTTCGGTTTTTGACCGGACTGTATTGGGGCTGGCAGTGATGGGGCTGCCTCGTCATCTCTTGCTTTCTTTGATGGAGTTGGGGTACATTCTTCGCTATTTGCTGTACCCATAGCTCTCTTTACAGCTGGAGGGGCATCAAATTCTTCATAATTTGCCTTAAAAAGAAGAGAAAAAATTAGTATCAAAATAATTTTCCCCTTTTTTACAGAAAGAAAGTTAGTATCATCATCCATATAATTTTGTTTAGAAAAGCATTTATCTCTTTTCAGTAAAGCAAAAAGTAAAAATTTCTCAAGAAATATATTAGGCTTAGAAATCAAATGTTTTTATTAGACAATCAGTAGTCTATAGCCATAGGATAGGAATCATTGTTTCTATTTTTACCATTTAGAAAAATATTAAATGTTTCCCAGTCTATAGGCTTTAAATAAAATCGTTAACCCAGTAGCCTATAGACCTATATTTTACAGACAGAGGTTAAAATGCTATTCAATTTATACATAATATAAGCTTCATACAACTCCCAGAGACTTTTCTTTCTAGCCCTGCACCGTTTCTTTTCATTGTATACTGATGGCGGTAGACTTGAGGGCAATGCCCTCCCCCTTTTACATAATTTACTTACCACGAAGCTGTTAGAAGCGAGACATTGCCCCCTCTCCCCCCTTTTACATAATGTCCTAAATATATTGTTAGACCTTAATTTGAAAATAATCTGTTTCACTTCTCCAAAATAGAGCATTACGTCTGTGCTTAATTATTGTATCATAGTGTTTTAATTTTGACGGAAGAACAGTTCCCTTGACTTTGGCCGCTGCGTTCGTAAACACAGAGGGAAAAGGGGTGATAGCTAATTTTAGCCTCGCACTGGAGATTGTGTCAAAACAGAGCGGCATTTTCATTAAAATTGACAGAAGTCAGTAGACACTTTAAATCACAATAGAGAAAGGCTAAAATTTAACGAAAAGATTATTATTTCCATTTGCGAGAATTTGGTTGTAAAACAGTGAGGGGGGGGGGTTAGGTTTCGAGGGTAAAAAGAATATATTTACGTTTTCCATCGAGTATAAAGATTATATAGTGATGTTTGTATTGTATGGGGGGGGAGATTTACCTGAATATACTAGAGGGTGAGCAAGGAAAATTATTTTATTTGAAAATAAAAGACATGAATTTAAAGAAAAGACAATTATATCAATTTGCGAGAATTTGGTTGTAAAACAGTGAGGGGGGGGGTTAGGTTTTGAGGGTAAAAAGAATATATTTACGTTTTCCATCGAGTATAAAGATTGTAGAGTGATGTTTGTATTGTATGGGGGGGGGGGGGATTTACCTGAATATACTGGAGGGTGACCAAGAAAATAAAATAAAAAACTGGAGTTCAACGAAAAAATGATTATTTCCATTTGCGAGAATTTGATTGTAATACAGTGAGGGTGGGGTTAGGTTTTGAGGGTAAAAAGAATATATTTACGTTTTCCATCGAGTATAAAGATTGCAAGGTGGTTAGGTTTGAGGGGGGGGGGGGTACTTACCTAAATATACGGGAGGTTGACCAAGGAAAATAATTTTATTTTGAAAATAAAAAATGCACTTACATGGTAAATTGAAGTTGCCAAGGCTTCTAATTCATCAAATTTATCCATTGTTATATCAACTATGTCAAAATACTTTCTTATAATTTAATCACATTGCATGTCCGTTATATACGAAATCTCAAGGTCAAATTGTTATGTAAGCAAGCCCTCTGATTGGCTGAGACGGAAACACGTGATCTAACTGTTTCCTGGAAACTCATAACATTTGCCTCGAGCAACAACAACAAATACTATTTCTGGAAACTCATAACATTCGCTGAGAGCGTACACTTACAACAACAACAAATCGACCTTGAAATTCGCTGAGAGCGTGCACTTACAACAACAACAACAAATAAATCGACCTTGACATTCGCTGAGAGCGTGCACTTACAACAACAACAACATCAACACCTTTGGAAATTTAGGTCATTGACCCCATTAACCACGTGTTCTCCCTAAGGAGGCTGTGCCCATATAAGGAGCCCTGTCACGATCAATTGAGGCCTTTCTACTTTTAATATTAAAACAAAGCCAACTTTAAAGCGAAAGTGGGTACGTGGTAATACTTTATTTATTTATTCTTTTTAATACGAGACATAATCAAATCTTAGTTAGTTTAATACAATCTTCATTTAATTCTTTTAAGGATTTTAAAAGATATCCTGAGCAAAGATGAAATAGAAAAATACTCTCTTTCTTCTTTAGTTTTGTCCGTATTGATTCGTCTGAGCTGAGCACTGACGTGTGTCTCTGACACACGTCTAAAGGATTATTTTCAAAGCATCTCCCGTTCAAAATTCAGTTTTTCTCCCTTTTTCTTCATATATTATTGCTCTTAGGCCCTTAATAAGAGCGAGAAAACTTCCAGTCTTATAACAACTAACATTGTGAGCAAATACGATTAATCCACAAGAGGCATTGTGGATTTTAGTTTTGGGGGCACGCTGGTAGTTACAGGTAAAAACATTGTAGGGAGTCCAACAAAGGTCTTAGTAAAGCACTGCTTCACTAAGATGAATCTTAGTGAAGCAGTGACTGCACCTCTGGACCTTACTCTCTACCCTTGGGTCGATTATGGTACTTGGATAATTTCAAACAGTATTGTCTGTCGAGACAACTAGGTTTGAAGACTATGGCGAAATTCACAGTCAAGAAAATACAGATATGAGTTTTTGCTAGCCTAAAATTGACTTTTTTACAGTAGGTCACGTAGTTCGAAATTCAAGAAATACGTTGCTCCTTAAATTATTAATCGTTAAACTAAAATGAAAGAAAGAAGAACTATAACTTTAGTATATCTCTCTAACACAAACTAATGAGCCTTTTTCCAAGCTTGGAACATAAAACAAAACAGTTTGCTTCATACTGTTTTTTAAGAATGTTTTTCGTTTTTAGAAATCTTTTCATTTAAGTCTATTATATTCAAAAGATTTTTTTATGCAAGAACAAATACACCTTTTGAGGTGTTTTCCTGTGCGTAAGATGCGATTTTGATGATTCGTAAGACTCGTCAAGTCAGCTAGCTGAAAAGTCGCAGATGTTCTATTTCATTGGTTGAACATAATATAGAAATTGTAATGAAATATAGATATTTTGCAACATTGGATTTTATTGTCGCGGTGTAGACTATTTCACAACTACCCCCTGATATTTTATTTGCCTTTCCGAGTAGGGTCTTGTGTGTCGTATACTGCCCAAGGATTCACAATATATCACTTACCTATCAAGAGCTGGGGCCAATAGTCTTTTTTCAGGCTTACAACCTTTTGAATCTTGCATCATAATCTAGCACCTTCTTTAGAGAGGGTACAAGGTTCTTGCCATTATTCAACTTTAAATAGGTATCATACTTGATAATAATCAAAGTTAGAGAGGTTGAGGTGGCTAGGGCACGCTGTGCGGATGAAGGATGACAGACTGCCGAAGATTGTTCGTTTTCGGCCAACCGTCTAGGTCTAAACGGAAAGCAGGTCGTCCTCGTCTGGGGTGGGAGGACGTCATGAAGAAAGATTTAAAGGAAATTGGGACTTCATGGGCGGGTGTAAAAAGGGAGGCTTTGACTAGATTGGGATTGAGGAGGAGCGTGCGTAGCTGTGTTGGCCTCAGGCGGCTTGGTTCTGTGGTGAGTTGTTAGTAGTAGTAGTATTAGTATTTCTTTCATCCGCGTTTGGAAATCCCTAATTGAAAGGAAAATGTCGGACATTTATTTATGAATTCAATGAAATAGAAAAAAAATTACCTAATTCTTCTAATGTAGGAACACAATAATCATCATCATTAGAACATTGCGGAGTTTTTGCTCGTCCTGTAATAGTGAGGGCTACCGTCGACTCAGGAGACACGGGGGGGTCCATCGTTCGTAGTATATTTTGGAACTGACGATATGTCAGAGGTGGGCTCCCTCCATTTTTATCAATGATCCTACAATAATGCGAGTTGATTACACCCTGTTTCGAACCCTAATTACACTTGGCTCAAAAGGAAGAGGGTGACAAAGGTTACATTTTAAAGTAGAAATCGTTACAACGAAGCACAATTATTCCGCAGAGACATCAAAATAAAATGGAACTTTTCAAGGTATTCAGATTAAAAACTTTTTTTAATTGAATAACTGACACGACTATATAAATAATAATACCACAAAGAACTTGTGCAGGTGACAAGTAAAAGTGTCACTTGTGACTCAAAAAGCCTAATAATAATATGGACTGAATGCTGATTAGCTTAAAACATAATAAACATTAATATAAAGAGACTAAAAAATAATACAAATTTGATTATCATTTAAACCTAAACCTTCTCCATTACTGCCTGACTATCGCTAACCTCGTGAGACTGCCAAGCATTTAGCATTACTACAAATGAGTCATGGGTGACACACTGGAAAACACTTCTCCCCGGTCCATAACTGTTCAAGGTTTCGCTTTGGTTGGATACCAAAATGCCCAAAAATATTCTTGGTCTATTATATGGTTTCATCCCGGCCTAGACTGGAACACCCTTCCTTTCTCTTAACTGCTTGATGACTATTTTCTAAAACTAATTACGGAATATGATCTTTTCTCATCCAGAGGTTACCTTCAAGTCATTCTTCATCATAAAAATACTAAGTGTAATCCATCCGCTTTGTTGATAAAGGTTAGGCAGTAGTCGTGGGACAATGCCAAAATTCTTCCCGATTCCTATTCCAGTCCCCATTCCCGTACTATCCCCGATTCTACCCTATAATGAACATGTTATACAAGATATTTCTATCTACAAATAGCAGGTGCCAAGGAGTGATCGCCTCCTCTAATAAAGATCAAATTTTGTCGTTTATGCAGCGTAATTACTATTCACTTTATTTTAAAGACCTAGGTCTTCGTTTTAATTTGAAATGTTTTTCCGATTTCTGCATAAAAAAAAGAAATATTCTATTTTCTTATTATAAAATTATTTTTTTTAAACTTTTCCCGCAAAACAGGTTTTTCAAAGAAAAGTAAAGAGCTCTATTTAGCCAAAAATGCGCAGAAATAAAGTCAAATAATCTTCCAAGCGTAAAAATACCACAAACAACTATCAATAAATAAATGAAACTCAAAACGAACAGAAATTACAATAAATAGCGGAGTCAAACTAAAAACAAGCAGAAATTAACACGAGTAGAGCTGATAACCCCCATGGCTTCTCAAGACCAGAACAAAATTTGCGCTTTACAAAAAAAAAAAAAAAAAAAAAAAAAAAAAAAAAATCGTGGATTGTTAGTTTAGTTGACGTATGTTGATATTTATTTTATAAAGTTTTGATAATTTTGTATTTATGAAAGTAAAAAAAAGTGAAAACATTTACAACGTATTTTGTTTTCAGTAAAACGCGTATTGTGCTCTAGTCTTTTCAATGCAAGGGGGTTGTCAATCCTATGCATGTCATTATTTACCTCTTTTGAGTTTAACGTAGTTAATTTTTGTAATTCCTGTATGGTTTAGGATTCATTTATTTATTGATGGTGGTTTGTGGTAGTTTTACGCTAGAAAGATTATTTGACTCTATGTCTGCTCATTTTTGGCTAAATGGAGCACATTACTTTTCTTTGAAAAACTTGTTTTGTGGAAAAAGTTTTTTAAATTAATTTCTGTTCGTCTTTTATTGACATAGTCTTTTTCACGAAAAAAATAAATTTTATATCTTTTCAGTTTTTTTTTCTATAAGAATCTATAGTTTGGGTTGATATTTGTATGTTGGAGAAACTTCTTCAACAATTTTAATCCTGACACAAACATTATTTTTTTAATTTTATAACTCCTGCGGTTGACCTGAAAAATAAAACTTAATATCATTCCCAAAAGATTATATCTATGCTCTATGACAACCTGGATTCGCTTATACTCTTTTTATTTATCAAACACTTCGTGGTAATGAACTGTAGGTAAGGAGCGACGCGGCTCAATAGTAACCGAAACTCTAAGAAACAGGGTCTTGATAACAACAGATACATCAAAACAATCAAATTTTGATGCTAACTCAAAGTATGTAAAATTCATCAAATTCGATGTTACCCACCAAAGTTACGAGCCAAAGCAAATTTGTCCAATTTTCGAAAAAGGGAGGAAACACCCCTAAAACATAAAGTAGTCTTAATGAAAACGATACCATCAGATTTAGCATAGCAGAGAACCCTACTGTAGAGGTTTCAAGAACCTATATACAAAAACGTAGAATTTTGCATTTTTTGCCGGATGAAAGATCACGAATGCGTGTTTATTTGTTTGTTTTCCCCAGGAGTGATCGTAGAAGATCCGGAGAGGGCTCATTGGATGGGAAATCAAAAGTTCTAGCGCCGTTTTTAAGTGACCAAAAATATTGAAGAGCAGCTTGCCCCCTCCCACGCTCATTTTTTCCCCAAAAGTCGCCTGATCAAAATTTTGAGATAGCCATTTTTCCAGCAAAGTCGGAAAATCTAATAACTATGTCTTTGAGATGAATTGATCCTCCCCCCCCCACATTCCCCGGGGAAAGGACCACAATCTATGAACTTTGCTCATGTTTTGCATATAGTATTGGTTTTTGGGAAGTATACAGACGTTTTTCAGGGGGATTTTTCTGGTGGAGGGGGGGAGGGTTACATAGGAGGATCTTTCCATGGAGGAATTTTTCGTGGGGGAAGGAACATTTCCATGGAGAGCGAGCCAGATTTTTCAGCATTATTAAAAACGATCAGAAATTAAATTAAAAAAAAAACACACAAGTATTTTCAACTGAGAAAAAGGAGCAGCATTCAAACTTAAAATGAACAGAAACTATTACGTATATGAGGGGGGTTGCCCTCTCCTCAATATCTTGCCCTTTACGCTAAAGTTTTTCTCCAAACTTTCTAAAGAACTTAATATCTAATTAAACAGCCTTTGTGATTCACGAGTCATTCTTAAATAGCTGCAACAAAAAATCAAACTTTAGCGTAAAGAGCGAGGTATTGAGGAGAGGGCGACCCCCCTTACAAACGTAATAATTTCTGTTTGTTTTAAGTTTTAATGTTGCTCCTTACGTTCAGCTGAAAATACCTGTTTTAATTTATTTTATTTAAATCGTAAGAGCAGAAGAAGTAAAATTAGTAGCCCCAAAAGTTTCAACTTAATACCCAGAGTTGTTCTCGATATATTGCTGAGGTGTCTTATTGACAACTATAAATATAATGACTTTTGATTTAGATTAAAGCAACATTTAGTTTTAAAACATTATGGACCAACTGCATAATTGTAGGGGTTGACATGCCGAATATCCATAAAGACATAGTTGTTGGACCGTTCTACTATGCTGAACAAATGGTTGTCTCAAAAATTTAGCTGGATGCGTTTGGAAAATGAATGGACTTGAGAGAAAGGCTGCTTGCCCTCCGATCTCTTTTTACTTTTAAAAAGGACACTAGACCTTTTAATTTTTAATCGAATTTGCTCCTTTACAAGATTCAATAATATTTCTAGTAAACAGAGTGGTGCTACATATAATATTGCTTTTAAGCTCTTTTGAAAACCTGTATGCAATCAGTTTTTTCGCTTAATTGAAATTCCTCCTAAACCTTCCATAAAAATTTCACCTTAATGCCCTTATTGGGGAAAAAGCTTAAAATTAATTTCTGTTCGTTTTTGTTGACATAGACTTTTTCATATTTTTTATTTTTTATATCTTTTAGGTTTTTTTTATAAGAATGCATAGTTTGGGTTCCCAATTGCATTTTGGAGAAACTTTTTTAACAATTTTTAATCATGACACAAACAGTATTTTTAATTTAATTTTATAACTCCTGAAGTTGACCTGAAAAATAAAACTTAATATCATACCCAAAATATTCTATCTATGCTCTTTGACAACCTGGAAACACACTCGTTTTATTAATTTAAATTGTAAGAGTAGAACTAGTAATAGTAGTACCCCCAAAAGTTTCAACTTAATACCCCCAGTAGTCCTCGATAAATTGCTGAGGTGTCTTATTGGCAACCAGAAATACAATACCTTTTCATTTTGTTTAAAGCATAATGGTCCAATTACATAATTCTGGGGGATACACATGCCCAATATCCCTAAAGACATAGTTGCTGGACCGTTCTACTATGCTGAACAAAATGGCTGTGCAAAATTTTTCACTGGATGCGTTTGGAAAATGAATGGGCTTGAGAGAGAGACTGCTTACTCTCCAATCTCTTTTTACTCCTAAAAAGGGCACCAGAACTTTTAATTTTGAATCGAATTAGCTCCTTTAAAAGTTTCGGTGATATTTACGGCTATTGCAGAGTGGTGTTGCCTATGATATTGCTTATATATCTTTTTGAAAACCTGTATGCGCACGGTTTTTTCGTTTAATTGAAAATCCTCCTAAACGTTCCATAGAAGTTTTTTCTTATTACCCTTAGCGTCATTAGTTATAAAAACTGTAATGGTAGTATTAAAGGTATACACATAGTGCCTTCGGGCTAGTTGAAAATCTCCCACAACTTACCCTAAAAGGTCTAACTTAACAATAAAAGTTGTTCTTCAAATATTGCTTTGCCACCTTTTTGAAAGCCCACATGCTCATAGTTTATTTTGATTTAGTTCGACATCCACCTAAGCATTCCTAAAAAGCTTCATTTTAATACCCTTATCTTGCGCAGTAGCAATAGTTGTAGTTAGACCCTGGCGCCGCACCGACTGAGGGAAGACCGGCGGCGGTGTGGCTAAAACAGCGCGCCGCGGCCACGCCGCCGGTAAGATGTCGGCGGCGCGCCGCCGGCGCGATCAATATTGACCGCTAACACTAATGTTTTCATCAGTCTTTCTCAAATCACAGCTTAAATTTACAACGGATTCGAGCCTATTCATGAGTTCAAAAATTCACAAGTCACTAGCTGGAAATTGGTCTTCTTCGTTATTCATCAAGAGAAGTAGAAATCTAGTAGAAACGAAATGGCTGTGGTGTTTCAGAACCCTTGCATAATACGATTAGTTGAAGTATCTATTAGCTATGTACTCTTAACATAAATAATTATCAAAATTAGTATTTTTTGTTTCATCGAGCATTACTGCATACTAAACTTCAAATACCGTATCACAAAATTCGTCAGTTATCTGGGTAAAAACTTTGATTATAACTTTGAAATTAGAAGCTTAATTTTTTCATAATGCCCTTTGCCTAGATCTGTTTTGTCACCTTTAAAACAGTCGAAATAGGCGAATTTGATATTGATTGCTTTTTTTGCTCTTTTGGATTCCTAACAAGCCTTCTTGTATTAAAAACTGGTTTTTAATAACAATTAAAAAAAAATACATTTTAAAGTTTTTTTTTGGCTTCTTTATAGAATATATGTCATGTAGGCCAAGGCTGAACTGCTGCTTTTTTATTGCTTTTGGCTGCTCTTTTGGATATTATTCATTTTTTCTTTTGGGGATTCATTCCAAATTATAAACTCATAAATACCTAATATCAGTCAAATTATAGACTGCATCTAAAAGGAGTAAATTTATCAAACTTAAAAACACATGATGAACACTTCACATGAAAACATTTCAATTACAATGAAACAAAAAAACACTTAACGGTTTATTCGGTATGAAGAAAAATGAAGTGCCTGCTATTTTCTTAGGTAAGAAATGAAAAGCTCATCCGTTTTAAATGTAATTAAATGAAATAATATGCAGACTGAAGTAGCTCCAGGAAGATGTTGAGATTTTCTTCCTAGTTCGTCACTTAGTATCAATGTTAGGACACTTAGTATCAGTTATTGAGTTTAAGCTTTGATTTCCAAATGCTCACAAAGATTACCGAATTTAAGAAAGTCACAAAAATAAATCACCTGTGGTCAAAATACTCAAAGACTCCTCTTTGATCCCCACCCAATCTCAAAGCTTCTGCTATGGTCATATCCATGGATATCTCCAAAGAGTTTATTTTTAAGATAGCTTTCAAGCGTATTTAGGGATATTTAGCCTTTTTTACTTTTCTTCAAAGCTTTGAAAAAAGTGTTATAATATTCCAAACGTTACATTTGTTATATTTGTGCATATTTTTGGTAATCATTTGTGGGGTGATCGAATTTTTTAAACCACCGTAGATACGTAAGAGCGTTGCACCATCTAGTACCCTGAGGTCACAAGACTGTCAAAGACTCCTCCTTGAGCCTCCCAAATTGAAAGCTTTTATTATGACCTGGCCTTTTAATGTAACTTGGAAACTGGACCAAGGGCGCAATTGTCACTCGAGAGCAACGTTAGGTGGGGATGTCGATATCGCTTTCGTCACACCAATTCGTTTTAGTGTGACTTATAAATGCATGTTTTCAAAGTAAACCCATTTCATCAATAAGATTAAAACGGGTTGGACGCAGATATCTCTTTCCCTTTGGACGATAAAACTATACAAGTGCTGTATCAAGTATAACTCACGGAAATCTTGTTAATTTTTGTCAACTTTTCAACTTTTTGGCATCCCTGCTTTCAATAATAAAAATAAAAAATCAAGGTACTATCACTTAAATATAATAACTCCCTATGCCCCCCCCCTGGATACCATCTGGATAGGATACCGTCTCTGCTTTAAATAAAAAAATAACTTATTGGTGTCCCTGCTTTAAAAAAAACAAGGTATTATCATTTAAATATAGTAGCTCACTACCCCCCCCCCCTCTGGATACCACCTTGATAGGATGCCGTCTTTGCTTTAAGTTAAAAAAAATTAAATTTTTTGGATTCCTGCATTTAACTAAAAAAATTTCGAGACTTTATCGTTTAGATGTAATACCTCCCTACCCCCCCCCCCTCTGGATACCACCTTGATAGGATACCGTCTCAGCTTTACATTAGAAAAATAATTTACTTAATAATTAACTTGGTCAATACATGGTTCAAACAAACACGCAAAATAACGTTAAACAGCTTAGCGTTCCTTGAAAAAAAAAATTGAGGTTATGAGTAAAGGGGTACAAAAGACAACGACAAAAATGTCGAAATTATTCAGATTTACCTCAAATTATTGGAAAACTGAGTCAAAGATTCGCCGTGGCATTCAATAAGATCAAAAGAATCTAATTAAAAGGGAGCACACACAAAATCCAATTTAGGCCAGTAGCCTATGAGAAATCTTAAAATACCCAAGACAATGAACAAGTCCCAACGGGGGCCCTCTGTCTATCAAAATATTTCAATGGTTACCCAGGGAATTTGATATCATTTTCTTCTATCTCAAATTTAAATGAAAAAATAATTATCTTTTTGGCATCCCTGCTTTCAATAAGAAAATAGGTGTTATCATTTAAAAATGATAGCCCCCTATCCCCTCCCCCATAGGCAATAATTTATAAGTTATTTATGAATCATATTTTTGGGGTAACTTCCGTTTCAATCTTTAATTCCCCAACCTTGCCTATAGCTAAATTTTGTCTCAATAGAAGGGTTTTTTTTGGAGGGGGGGGGGAGGTAAAAATGTTTCAGAAAGAAGATTGTATTTTCTATCAGGTGTTCAACAATTGAGTATTAAAAATTAAGAAAATCTTATCTAAAAACGGCAAAAAAAAAGCAAAAAAAAAAATTATGCAAACTTATAATTCAGCTGTAGAAACAATCTGTCGGCTGTCAATTTCAAAATTAAGCTGAAGGCTGAAGCTGTATAGTAGTGAATGCGTTCTATAATTCCATTCAACTTGAAAATAAATTCTGGACTACAAATGATGTAAGAAATAACGATCCGGAAACTGCATTCGAAATGAATTAAACTCATTTCATAAAGACGATTTTCACGATTTTTTTGTCAACATAAGAAGAACTGTGTATATTGCAATATTTGCAATTGCATATTGCATCTGTCTGGTTTTTATGCAAAGTAACAAAAGAGACGAAAATTAACGAACAAGAGAGTAGTGAAGAATTATAGTATGCAAAGTAAAATTTGACAGGAAAAGTCACTGCTAATAATTTGCGAGGAGTGGCACAGTAATTTGGTGATTTTCGGGAATTCAGGGAACCCGCTTTTTTTCAGTGTGACACATAGATTTTCGAGAAAGCGTTCAAAGACTTGGAGATATCGCAAGTTCTGTTTGATTTCTAATCAGGAAAACAGAAATACTAAACCACACGAGAAGGAAAAGGTCCGACTTTGCGGTTGCCGCAATAAAAAATTGCCGCAAAATTAATTTAATTTATTTAAAATTAATTTAAATGTTCTTACTTTTATAACTTTAATAAATAAAATAATATTAACATTTTTATTACTAAATATCAGTATATGTATATTAAACCGACAATGCATATTCTTTTGTATTTTTTTTTCAGAAAAGTGTAAATTATCCTCTGGCCTTGGGAAGGCATAGGGGTTTTGAGCCCTACTCATGTTAATTTCTCCTCGTTTGGAGTTTGACGCGGTTATTTGTTGTGATTTCTGTTCGTTTTGGGTTTCAATTATTTATCGATGCTGATTTGTGGTAGTTTCACGCTTGGTAAATTATTTTATTTTATTTTTGCTCATTTTTGGTTTAATGGAGTTCTTTACTTTTCTTTGAAAAACTCATTTTGTGGAAAGTTTTTTTTTAATTAATTTTTGTGCGCTTTATATTGACATAATCTTTTCAGGGAAAAAGAAAATAATTCTTAAAATCTTTTCGTTTTTTTTAAGACTTTATAGTTTGGCCTGCTATTTGTATGCTGGAGAAAAATTTTCAGCAATTTTTAACAACATATAACCTTTTATAAATCTGGACGCAAATAGCAGTGTTTAATTTAGTTTCATAACTTCTCTAGTTGACCTGAACTAGAAAACTTGATACTATTCGTAAAAAAACCTGTTTACTTTCTTTGATAGCTTAAACACACTTACGCTATTTTGATTTGGTTAAACTTTAAGAGCAAAAGTAGCTCCGAAAGTTTGAACATAATACCCTCAGTCGTTCTTGGGATACTACTGAGATGCTTTACTGGGAATTGGCATTAACACAGTGCATTTTGATTTAATCTTAAGGCAACATTTAGTTTTTAAACAAATTGGGCCAATGGGAGGGTGGGCATGGGAGAAGGATTAGTTGCCATCCAATCTCTTTCGACTATTAAAAAGGGCATTGGCCCTTTCTATTTTGAATCGAATGAGTCCATTTCGAAGTTCCTAAGACAACTCCTTCGATACGAAGTGCCCTGGTCTAAACAAAAAAAAAGAAAGAAAAATAATAACACATTGTACCCACATCGATCTTTACTATAAAAACATCAAGCCTTCCAATAACTTTTGACTATTAAAAAGGGCACTAGCCCTTTCAATGTT
Organism: Artemia sp. Qi Xiang Cuo; assembly: GCF_049724085.1. NCBI lineage: Eukaryota > Metazoa > Arthropoda > Branchiopoda > Anostraca > Artemiidae > Artemia > Artemia sp. Qi Xiang Cuo. The sequence goes on from NC_142811.1 coordinate 31,027,086, forward strand.
CCATCGAGTGAGCCGTTTTTGAGTTTCTACGACTACACTTTCTATAAACATCTTATATACCCCCAGGGCATAAATTACACTCTTGCCTTGAGGGCTGCGAGGGGGTTGTCATCCTGAAAGACCTAATTCAAAGAACTTCCAACTACGTTAAACAAAATGGCTATCTCAAATTTTGATTGGATGTGTTTGGGGAAATGGTGGGCGTGAGAGGGGCGTTAGTTGCTCTCCAATCCCTTTCAAGCATTAAAAAAGGCACTAGCCCTTTCAATTTCCAATCGAATGAGCCTTTTTGAAATTTCTACGACAACGCTTTCAATAAAAGCCTTATATGCCCCAAGGGCATAAATTACAACCCTTGCCCGGACAGCTGGAGGGGGGGGGGGTTGTCATCTCCAAAGACCTAATTTACAGAACTTTCAACTACGTTGTAGAAATTTGCTATCTCAAAATTTTGATTGGATGTGTTTTGGGAAATGGTGGGTGTGAGGGGGGGGGGTTAGTTGCCCTCCAATCACTTCCGACCATTATAAATGGCACTAGCCCTTTCAATTTCCAATCGAATGAGCCCTTTTTAAAGTTTCTACGACAACGCTTTCTACAAAAACCTTATATACCCCAGGGTGTATTTCAACTACTTTGAAAAAATTGGCTATCTCAAAATTTTGATTGGATGTGTTTGGATAAATGGTGGACGTGGAAAAGGTGTTAGTTGCCTTCCAATCACTTTCGACTATCAAAAAGGCCACGAACCATTTCAATTTACAATCAAATGAGCTCTTATGGAACTTTCTACGACAACACTGTCTATAAAAACCCTTATATGCATCCATGGTTTACCTTATACACCTGAACCAGCGGGCTGTGGGGGGGTTGTCATCCTCAATGATATAATTTATAAAATTACCAACTACTTTGAATAAAGTCGCTATCTCAAAATTTAAATGGGATGTGCTTCGGGAAAAGGTGGACGTGAGAGGGGGGGTTAGTTGTCCTCCAAACACTTTTGACTGTTAAAAAGGGCACTATCCCTTTGAATTTCCAATCGAACGAAACTTTCTTGAAGTTTCTACGACAAAGCTTTCAATAAAAACCTTATATGCCCCTAGGGCATAACTTACAACTCTTGCCCTGAGGAGTGTGGGGGAGTGTCCTCCTCAAAAACATAATTTAAATCTGAAAGTCAACTAAGCTGAAAAAATGGCAATCACAAATTGTTATTGGATGTGTTCTGGTAAATGGTGGACGTGGAATGGTGTTAGTTCCCTGCCAATCTCTTATGTCTTTTAAAAAATACACTATATATTCCAATTCTCTATCGAATAAGGCCTTCTCGAAGTTTCTATGACAGTTACTTCGATACGAAGTGCCCTGGTCTAAGACCAAGAAACCAAAAAATAATAATACATTGTGCCAACATCGCTCTTTACTTAGGCAGCGCTAGTGCGCTGCCTATAATGATCTTCCCCTTTGGGCTTTCTGTGAAAGTTCCAACTTAATACCCAAATCAAATCTTGAGATACACTATTTTCACAATTTGCATGCACATAGCGTCTTTTACTTTGTTCAAATTTCCCCTCAATTCTGTAAACGGATTAGTGTGGTAGTTGTAGTAGTATTTGTAGCATGCAAATATTGCCTTTTTGATCATCTCCCTTATAATTTCCTGAATTTTCGAAATTAATATACTCAGTTATTCCTGTGATACACCCTTTTGGCAATCCTGATACACATAACAGGTTTTTATTTAGATCAAAACTTCCCTCAACATTCTCTAAAAGGCTCACCTGAATGCCCTTCGTCTTTTTGGAAAGCGCAATTCAAACGAGCAAACCTTTCTCAATAACAAATACTATGTGTAAATTATGAACGAATTGCCTAACTTAAAGCCCTTGTCCTGAGGACTGTAGGGAGGTTGACATCCCTAAAAACATATTTAATAGACCACCCAACAATGCTGAAGAAAATAGCTCTCTTAAAATTTAGATCGGATGTGTTAGGGGGGCTGATTGCCCTCCACCCACTTTTGACTCTTGAAAAGGGCACTAAAACTTCCGACTTTCAATCAAATGAGTGCCATCCGATCCAAATACGATACCCGTCCCAAAAAAACTCTATATGCCCTAGGGCATAACTTCCCGTGGCTCTGAGGCATTTTGTCCAACCCTAAATGTTATATGATTTTTGGACTATAGGCAACAAAATGGCTATCTCACAATTCCAATTAAATACGTTTCGGGAAAAGAGGATGCCAGGGAGGGGGGGGGGGGGTAGTTGCTCTCCATCATTTTTGGCTCTTAAAAGGGAGCTAGAACTATATTTTTCCAATAAAATGCGCCTCTTTTAAAGTTCCAAGACCACCCCTTCCATAAAAACCTTTTATACGTCCCTGGGGCATAACTTACAACCCTTACCCCCAGACTCTGGGGAGTTCTGTCAACCCCAAAGGCCTTGTTATATGATGTTTGGACTATTTTTGAACAAATGAATACCTCAAAATTTCTATCGGATGTATTTAGTGAAAATACGACGAGGGGGGGGGGTGGCTATCCCCCGATCTCTTCGACTCCTAAAAAGGGCATTAGAACATCTGATCTCCGATCGAAAGCCTCACTCTGGGGTTTATATGACCCGACCTTTCCATATAAACATTATGTGTCCTTTTGGCACAACTTACAAGCCTTGCGCTGAGGACTGTGGGGGGGGGGTGTTATCTTCAAAAACATAATTTCCCGATCTTTCAACTACGCTGAACAAAATGGCTATCTCAGAATTTTGATTAGATGTGTTTTGGGAATTGATGTGCGTGGGGGGGGGGGGCTTGTTGCCCTTCAAACACATTTGACTATTAAAATTGGCACTAGCCCTTTCAATTTCCAATCAAATGAGCTCTTTTCGAAGTTTCTACGATAAGAAACATCCATCGCAAAATTTCTATCAGATGCATTTAACCTGTGATATTTTCCTTGGTCTTGCAGAATTCTAAATTAATAGAAACTGTAGAATTCTTTATAGAATTTTTAACAATAGTGCACTTTTTTGGAGTAAAACTGAGATTGAAATTTTTAAGTTCTTCTGACTCAGGGAGGCATTTCTAAATTGGGTGGAGAGTTCGCTTACATTTTTCACTTATTTATCATGTAAAAAAAAGCTCACGGATCTCTGAAGCTAGTTAGAAAAAATTATTCCATGTCTCAAACTGGACCGTCTTTTTTGCCCTTCCTGCATCCCCTCTCTCAGCAGCAGGGCTGCCACAGGTTTAAAGTGGTAAAAAATAGGGACCTAGTGACCTCTTTTTAGTAGAAAATGGGATTTCTCTAGAGAACATCCTGGACAGAAAATGACCCCAAAACTCAGTTTTCAGAAAGCTTTTGAAATAAAACGCGGTGACACAACAGCAAATTTGACCACCGAAAAAAGAATGGAAATGATTGTTTGCAGACATCTCTGCATGATCAGAGGTCAAGTGATAATTAAGAAACAGACCACCTTAGAATCATCATGTCACTGGAGGAGCTTTTTCTTCTTCTTTTCTTAGAGCTTTACTTTCGAATACAAAAATATCAGATACAAAAATATGATGAAAGGGATAAGGGTACCGTAACTAGAACACACAACCTTTTTGTCTTCATTTTTGGTACTGCCTTCTGCTGGAACAGAGATGTGATCAGCAACTGTTTCTTTGACTTCAACTGCTGCTAGGCGGTTTCAAGAGTAGCAGCTACCTTTTTTGTTTAGCAGGCATCGATAGATTCACATCTATCATTGCTTGCGCTAGCTGTATCTCGACCATGTCCTTCTTTTCAATGCCTTTTTTCAGCCAGTTATGAGCTTCCTTCAGTAACTTGTCTGCGGCCTGTTCCTTGAAACCAAACGCTTCTTTTTTTTTCTTTGAGAGATTTTTCGAGAGTTTCTATTGTCTGTCTTTTCTAAGAGGTTACAGCGAGCTGCTGCTCCACCCGCCGTTTTCTTGTCTCCAAATTCTGCCACTCTTTCTCAGTTCTGTTTTTTTCTTTCAAAGCTTTTTCCTGCTGTAGGTACAAATCATAGATCTTCCTAGCGGGTTTGGCCAGTTTTATCAAGTCTTCAGCGATAGCGACATTTTGCGCACGGCCTCCAAATCTGCCCAACCCAACCATCACAAACAGTTTTGCATTCAAAGCTTGCTCATTCATCGAAGCTCTTTCTTTGCTGAGAAGTCACTTGGAAAGGCAGAAACTTCACTCAATGCTGGCAGAAAGTGTGAAATGGTCAAAGTGTTTTTTATGGCTTCAGACAAGTTTGGACATTTTCCTCCCTGGATCACGTTGTTCCACTTATTGTCGATCCATCCTAGCTCTGGTGGAACTCCGGATAATGGGACGAGACTAAACTCGTCAACCAGCATGTCTTTTTGCGTCACGATGGGTAACTTCCTGGTATAATAAACTCTGAGCAGAAACTGGCTTTGAAACTTCATCGGGATACAGAAATGTTTAAGCTTTCAACAAATAAAAAAATTATCCGCCGAGTATTTGCTTAAGGACATACCTTGCGGCCACAGAATAATTTTTCTGAACAAGTTGCAAGAACGAGCGTTTTGAAAGTTCGTCTACTGACTCGAGACAGTCGACAATCTCGTCACTCACAACTATCTGTAGCAGTGGCACACATTTCTTTTCACTTCGGTTGGCTGAAGCGTTAGTTCATCTCTAAGTTCTTCAGTCACTTCGGGTTTTAAACTCGTCCAGGCAATGTCAAGACCAGGAGTTCCGTATAGAGTTTATGCACTAGGGGCTCTTCCCGTTGAAACGTTTTGGTGAAACATGTAAAGAGGTTTGAAGTATCAACAACAAACTGACACTCTGCTTTCAGGGTCGGTTGTTTGATCGGCCTGATGATCTCTTTGTACGCATTTCATTTCATAAGACTGAGATTTTAGAAATATATGAAACATCTTTGAAATACAGACAACGAAGTACTCAAACAGAGCTGGCATCTGTTCCCTTAGCCTCGAAGCGGCAGGTCCTATTGTTAAAAATCTGGTGGGTAAGTGTTTCAAAAAGCGAAACTTAGGAGTGCCAGTTTTCTCTTGAATCTTCCCGTAGTCTTCTTGACCTTAAAGGTACCAATATCAAGAAGACCTTCGCTACCTATCAATTCACGTTTTCACTGTCAATCAGTTGAAAACGTTTTTTGTTCACCTTCGGACCGTCACAACTTAACGCTAGTAGTTGAGAGATAGATAAACCACTGTAATCGATCGTTCTGACTATTTTTGACTTCAAGTCTTCAGCTATGGCATATCAAATAAACGCAGTATTCAGATGTCTGTCTACCACTCTTTTCATCTTTCCGGACCAGAATCGGATCCTCGTTTGAAGCTCTTTCTTACTTTCTGAGTTTGTGGTTTCGTCAAAATCGACAACATAATTACTGTAGCCGACTTCATCAAGGGTCATCATCTGCAAATGGGGTCCAAGAGCTTCGGTTAAAAATAAGCGAACTCAGTATGCCCGAAGGAGACATTTTTGACCACTGTATCTCTGAAAATTTTTCCAAATACATCTATTCCGTCTGTAGATTCCCAGAATAGTCAGAGTCACAAATTTTCAAAGCCCGTGTAATTTCTGCAACTGCTATTTCATCCAGCACTACATAAGCACCTAGGTGCATGGACAGTTTTGCCGTTTCGTCGCTCTCCATGGAAGATGCTACCGAGAGACGAAGCTGATTTGACGTTAGTGTTATGGTTTTAGCGTTCTGCAGTAAAACATAGGAGCCCTTATGGTAGACAAGCGATGTATTGCAGATAAAATAGAACAAAGAAAAAAGATCTACTAGAACGGCTCTTTCATTTGGTATCCCATCGCAGCTTTCTTTTCCCACCAAGTCTCCTTGAAATTACACTTTCCTATTCTTATTCAAACTGAAACTTCAAACGCTAAACCTTAAAAAAAGGAAAGAAGTTAGTAGAACAATATATAGGCTACTACCAAAAATGTATTCTAATAAAAAAGGGCGCTAGGAAGTAGCTAAATAATTCAAGAAATGTATGTAAGCTCAAAATCGTTCAAGAAACCTGGTTTTAACAACGCCTCCTTCGTATTTTGTTCCTGGAGCCATTCTCTTTTTTTTCTCTGTATGTAAAAATGACACCCAGAAAAGAGTCTTCTTAGTAATGAACAAACCCAACCGAACCCATCCGCTTCCTAGCATATTGAGTCCAGAGGCAAAGGGGGTCACCCCTTTTCGTTACTAGTCTGTCTGCTCTGTCCAGACAGTAACGCTGAAGTCTATGTAACAACAAGTTTTGTCATTCTTAGACAAGCAAAAACAGATTCTAAGAATCCCAATTGAAACAAAAATACTGAAAACCGTATACTCACAGGTATTGGTAGCCTTTGGGATATGGAGCTTTAAATCAAAGTAAGAAAAGGGAATTTAGGGACCTTTACCAATTTAAGGGACCGATAGGGACCTTCACTTGATTTTAGGGGCTTTGTGGCAGCCCTGCAGCAGCCCCGCTTACGATTCAGGATCAAATATGTTCTACTACTACTATTAACAACTCACTGCAGCCACCAAGCCGCCTGAGGCCAACAGAGCTACGTGAGCTCCTCCTCCACCCCAATCTATTCAAAGCCTCCCTTTTTACACCATCCCAAGAAGTTCCCATTTCCCTTAAATCTTTCCTTGCAAGATCCTCCCGACCCATTCGGAGACAACCTAGTTTTCGTTTGGCCCTAGCTTTTTGCCCGACAATGACGATCTTTGGCAATCTATCATCCTTCATCCACTGAACATGCCCTAGCCATCTCAACCTTTTTCTCGTTATAGCCCCAGAAATCGGGACTGAACAAGTTTTTCGTGCAGCTTAATATTTAAGATATAGTCAGTCAGTCGGATACCCGAAACAATACGTTGGCAATTTCTCTGAAAAACATACAGCAAATCCTCCTTCGTTTTTTTTTCAGAGCGCCCACGCTTTAGAACTTGACCACTGGCATCACTGTAACTTCCAATATCCTAATATTGGTCCGCAGACTTATCTCCTATTCTTCCAAACTTTTTCAACTGTGAAAAAACACCTTGGGCCTCGGCTATTCTACTTCCAACATCTACACTACACACACCGTCTTTACCAATAATACTACCTAGGTAAGTGAAGCTGCCCACATGATTGATCTTCTTTTTACCCAACATCAACTATGTTCAGGATAAAATATCTTTATTTATGAAGCAGTTATTTAAAACCAAACTGCATATTCGATAACATAACCAAAGAATAAAAAAAAACTTTATCCTAAAGCATCAAGGAGGCACACTTGTGCCTCTATAAAGAGGCGACCCACCACAATGTTAAGCAATTTCAGGTCCTAGAGGTCGCAGAGAGACGGCGGTGATCGCATTTTGTAGTCCAAGCTCAAACTAAGAAACGTGCAAAATTTCATCCTCCTCCGACTTTATCTTCATGGGGTAAACTGGGCCGGAAGTTTTGACCCTTCCACCACAGTCCCCCTTTGACGTTGTCTGATCCGCCTGAAATTTAGAGGTTAAGCTTTTCTAGGACCCGGAAGCTTGTCCTCGAAACTTCAGCTCAATCCGATCACTCCTTCAGCTCAATCGATCACTCCTTCTGTTTTCAAAAAACCAAATATAGCCACTTAAAGTTCATTTCTCTTTTTTTCTTTTGTTATCCACGCCTACAGGCCACAGTTGGCAACTGATCCGGGTGAATCAGGACTCATTCGAAGCAGAATTCGACCTGTTAGGGCCTTTTGATATTTTCAGACCGAAAAAATCATCCCCCGAATTTAAATTTACGAACAATCTCGTTTTCCTATAAGAGCCCGCTATACGCGGGCTCTTATCGTTTTCCTATAAGAGCCTTCGAAAACACGGGCTCGTATTCCTCTAAGAGCCCGCAAGCCCGCAAGCCGTCAAATCAGCTAACAGTTAGTCAAGCAATAATAAGTAATAAACTGTACAAAAACGTGCAAAAATTATTTGAAAAAAACTACGTTTTCTAAAGAGTTAAAGAGGCTGAGTTACAAGGTCGAACCTTAAAACGTACAGGGATTAGGAGGCACAGTTGGGGGGCTGCCGCCCCCAAACCCCCGCTTTCGCAGCCTTTAAATAAAAAAAAAGATTTTTAAACTGAAAGTAAGGAGCGACATTAAATCTTAAAACGAACAGAAATTATTCCGTATATGAAAGGGGCTGTGCCCTCCTCAATGCCTCGCTCTTTACGCTAAAGTTTGTCTTTCTCACAACTCTTTTTTTTAAACAATAAAAACTTTAGCGTAAAGAGCGAGGTGTTGAGTAGGGGACAGCCCCTTTCATATACGGAATAATTTCTGTTCGTTTTAAGATTTAATGTCGCTCCTTACTTTCAGTTTAAAAATCTTTTTTTTTTTATTTAAAGGCTGCAAAAGCGGGGGGTTTGGGGGGGCGACAGCCCCCCAACTGTGCCTCCTAATCCCTGTACGTTTTAAGGTTCGACCTTGTAACTCAGCCTCTTTAACTCTTTAGAAAACGTAGTTTTGTTCAAATAATTTTATTAGTGGAGCAAAAAGAAAGCGTAGATTTTGTCACACTGAAAGAAAATAGCATCAGAAAAGGGATGGGGAGGTTTGGTCTATATTTGCGAAGTCTAGTTTCCCATATCTGAAAACTATTACTTTCAGTAATATCAACTTACCCAAAGTTACTTAGGCATTGCAAACATGGCGCTTAAAAAGATAGCTTTTTAAACAGAATAAAACTTTTGCTAAAGAATATTTTAAGGCATTTGACAAATAACTGTACAGAAAAACAAAAGAAGAAAACAAAAGTATACCAAGTGTATATAAATTTTGTTCTTCATTCTTTCAGGGGGTCAACCCATCTGGTATTCATGTGACGTAGGTTGGTTAGATTCATAAGAATTGGTTCACACCAGAAAGAGTACACTTACTTTTGTAGAGGATATAAAGTATGGGAAGTTCTTGATATCACTTTGATCCCTACATCTTGGCAGAGGGCCAATATTTTTTCGTCTCTGACCCTCCCATATGGTTCGGGGTCTTCTTCAAAGGATAAGACGTTTGTTCGCCATTCCTAAAACAAAATTTTTGTATCACCTTTTTCTTGATAATGACCGAATTTAGTTATATTTAGTATAGTCATGTGCTACCATTGAAAAAAGAAAAAGAAAAAAGAAAAGCCTAGCAACATAATTCTTTTAATGTTTCATCATGACTATCAAGAAAGAGAATGGTGACTGTTCCTGCAGAGTAGACGTGACTAGCCATAGACGATAATCCTACATGCGTCTTCTTCTTCCTTAGAAAGCACTTGAACTCCATCGTTTGGGGTCTTTCTGGCTTCAAAGATGGTTGATTCTCCTCCATGGCATTGAATCTATATTCTTCCAATGGAGAAAGAAAACTAATTCGTTTACTCGAAGGTTCCAACAATATGGATTTTTAACCTTTATCACAGGTGATAAAACTGCTCTTTCTTTCTCTTAGCCGAACATTCCCTTTCCCTTTCTTTTACCAAGGGATGATGGCGATCATAGGAAGATGAATCAGTATGGGATCTGTATATTTATAGATTAGGATCTATAGTCCGGGAGCCACTAAAGCGTATCTAGTTTATTTCTGAGTTGAGGTGGTTTGAAAGACACAGTCAGTTTGACAAAAGTTTCCAACTATATCGACCACGCTGAATCCGAATATGGGTGGGGGCAAAGTTGGAGATCACGGTTTGACCTTGTAAAAGCTAAAAAACACCCTTTTTAGGCCTATTAAACGTGTACAGACTGTTTTTTTCTAAGGTTGTACCACTCCAATTTAGTGGTGCGACATCTCAATTTGGTCCTAATATGTTCTTCTCATAGAATATTTTAAATTTTTTCCGATATCTTGTATAGCCCAGGAGCTATAGGCTAATATTTATTAATTTTCCCCGAAAATCTCAAAATTCAAAGTTCATTTTCAACTAAACCACGTATCTCGGACCTTTCTACAATCTTTGTGTTTTTCATTCTTTCCCAGATTTTACCTTTCGTATTTAAGTTCACATTGCCGAAAAGTTCAAAGCTTAAACTGTTCGGTGAAACCGTGCAGAATTTTTTGATTAAGTATAGGCCAAGAAATATATGCAAAAATTCATTTTTCCAAAATGATGACGTGACACATCGTCTTAATTCGAAATGTACTTAACATGCTGACGGATTTTCAGTTTATCTGCCGATAAGAATGGGACAGTGACAGTCTCCCTACAAATCCTAAGCCAAGAACCTGCCCTGGTGATCTTCAAAGATTAAGTGATTGTGAGTGTTTGAAAACATTTTTTATGTCACGTGTGCAGTGGGCAACAGCCCGTAAGCACTATCAACAACAACAACAACTTTGTGAACTCTGTTGCTGATTAAACTTGAGGTTGGTAGTGTGATTGAGAATCTGTACTGTTAGTAGTTAGAGCTAAGAATAAGAAGTGAACGACGCCTAAAGCCTGCCTTATGTAACTATGTAATGTCATGGACAGGTAGGCTAAATAACTTTCATATTGCTAGAAATGAGTAATAGGATTCAAGATGAAAACTCAAGACCAGGTTGGAATTAAGAATGAGTTTTTAATCTCAAACTGTCTGAAGAACATATTGTGACATTTCTATGTAGACTTTGCCTATACTGTAATTACGCTAAGTTAGATCAGGGATTTTTTAGGGTATATTAGTCTTGATGTTACTGAGACCAACTTAAGCAAATCTGCTACAAAATCTGTTATTTTGGATACCCCATGCCAAATGCTGTGTTTATCCATCATTTGGCATAGCCTACCCTAGCCTAGAGTCCGGGACAATACTTGTCTTATGTACTGCCATCAACATAATGTACTACTTCACCCCTGCAGCATTAAAAAAGAAACAACCTGAAGCATTCAGTGATGTTATTCCAAGAATGGGTGGATTGCATCTGTGTATGAACTTCCTTGGTGTGATTGGGTACCTCATGAAAGGCTCAGGGCTTGAAGAAATCTTTAATAAGGCTGACATCTTACTCTCTGCAACTGCTAAAAAAGCTATGACTGGAAAACCCTAATACAGGTGTATGGAGGCTCACATCATCGTAATATAGAGTATAGGCCTTGTATAGAGTATATTGGAATGCTCTTGAACAGTATTACATTGAATCAGACAAAGAAGCAAGTACTTTTGATGAGCTGTCAGATTTAATGTCTGCGTTCACGAATTGCGGAGCCTCCTTTGACAACCCAGACAAACACCCGGAATCTATGAAGCCTTTGATGAACCAGTTCAACAAGTCGCGTGACAAAAACCTTGCAACGAAGTTGTGGATGGAGTATATGAATCTTGTGCTGATTCTTCTCCAATTCCTGATTGCAGAGCGTAAGGGAGACTGGGAAGGTCATATTATTGGTGTAACCCTCATGTTGCCGTATTTGACAGCTGCGGGGCATTATAAGTACACTACATGCCTACTCCAGTATTTGAATGACATGAAAACCTTGCCACCTAGCTTGCATCATATCTTTGTCAAAGGACTATTCAACGTGAAGCGGAAAAATTGCAAGATGAATTGTGTTTCCCCAGATCATGCACTGGAATCCACACTCAACCTTGAATCAAAACAAAAGGGAGGAATATAGGGAATCACACTGAACTCAATGGCAGTTGCCAAGTGGACTACCATTATACCATTCTGTGCTGAGGTTTCCTCTGTCCTTTATCAACTTGCTGGAATTGAGAGTATGAGTGAATTTGATGGCGAAGGAAGCAAAAATGGAACCTTTGAGAAGCGCCGAGAAAACCTTGTCAGTAATGTGGTCTCTGTTGTCGAAAACCATATTGATCCCTTTGCATGTGATGAGGAATCATTGGTGAACATCATTTCAAATCAAGTCACTGATGAAGCAGTGGCAAAGAGCCTCCTGAGTGCACGTGCTAGTGGTTTAAAAGCATTGGAAGCATACTTCGATGGAAAACCCAACCCCTTTTCCAAGCTTAAAGTAAAGACTATGGATTGCGATACAAAACAGGCCAAAAGTTCAACGACCAAGACCGGTAGATGCATTTATGCTGAGTTGAAAGCTGTTAAAAGGATTTTGGCTACTGTTGGCGCTAGTCAAGGATATATGCTTGAGATTCTGAGCAAGATCAGGCCGCATGAACTTTTTCCTTACGCCCGAGCAATATTTTAAGCATTAGCTAGTGAAGGTATTAAACTTCGATCAGTTACCAAGCCAAGCTTTCTCGGCCTAATCCACACCTCTCCAAGTTTAGAAAGTTGGCCTAGCGAAGTTCTGATTAACATGGTCAGGGGAACTGGTGTGGTGGTAGATTTCATGCCGTTAATCCGGTCGCACATGCCAGACAAAACCGAAACCGTTGAGGCATTTTCAATACGAATCCTTGCAAGGCTCTTAAATCGACTCCCAAAATCTACAACCGAGTTGCATATATGTAGCTGATCGGTATGACGGATTGTTCAGCCTTGTAAACATTTCCGGGAATCCTATTGTTCTAAAAGACAGTAGTGGATGTCATGAGCGGAGAGGAAATACAGTGACGAAGAGTTTTATCGTTACGAAGAGCATGGTGCTAGAAAACTGGGGTATTTTGCTTATGCAGTCAGAGAGTAAGGCAAGACTTATCGAATGTATTTTTTAATTGTGGAGCCATGTCTGTCTTTCTGAATTAAGATTTACCATTTACCTCTCTGGTGGATTCAGTGATAGAATGAAGGTGCTAAAACTGGTCCCATCCAAAATGACTATAAATCCGAACCCGGACTACGAAGCAAACTTGTGCAGCACACATGAAGAAGCAGACACGCGTGTTGCTCTCCATGTTGCCGAATGCTACAGAAATGGATGTTCCCAAGTAATTGTTGAAGCAAATGACACAGACATTGTTGTCATTTTATTACAGAACTATCACGAATTATTCCTCTGCAGGTGTGACCCAGGCTATGAACCCGAGCTCTACGTTCAGTTCCGTGACAAAGTCTTTCCGATCCATAAAATTGTGAATAGAACATCGTGGGTTGTTGTAGAGTCAATAGGGCTGCTACATTGCATTAGTGGATGTGATACGGTAATTTTTTTGTTCTCGAAGGGCAAAAAAACATTTGCTACATCTGCTGTTAAATCACAGCTCATTCAAGAAATAGCTGATCTTACACAGAAAGTGAGGAGTGATATCAAAAATATCATTATGTACGAGCCCGAACTCTTGCATATTTGCACGAAATTGACTGTATCGGTATATAGCAAAAAACAGTCCGAATTTGATTCTCTCAATGACCTCCAAATTCATTTATTTCCCAGAAAAAAAGAACTTGAACAGCTTATCCCCAACAGATGGTTCTGTCGTATATCACGTCAAGAGAGTTATACTTCAATGGAGCATTATTCTTCAGGCTGTGATTCCTAAGCCCTATATCTTCAACCCACTTGAGTTTGGTTGGACCTATCACGACATTTTAGGAGTCAGTCCAGTGCCTTGAGTGCAGACCCCCTGGCCTCCCTCTGTCAGAAAGGATTCAACCATTTTTTACTGTAAAACTGTGTGTGGTAAAAACTTTCCTTGTTTGAGAATAAGTCCACGCGACATTCTTTGCGCATGTGGTGCCGACAGCGACGATTCGGACGAGGATTAGCGGGATTTTTTTTGTATGTTTGAGAAAAACCGTTGGGAGGTGCGGGAATTGTATTTTGACATGCTCTACCTGTAGCTATACTTACAGTACTTAAAATAGTAAACACTCGTTAATCATGTTACAGGTTTAAGCTTTCAGCTTCTGTCGACCATGGTTCTTCCGTGTCCGTTTACTACCTTGCAAAGCTTCGTAAATTGATTATAATCTGGATTTACAACTATATTTGTAAGAAAATCGGAGTTTATAGCAAATTAAATAGCATATAGCAACTAAAGTTGAAACACGATGACCAAGTTCATCCTTAGTTTTGCGTCAGAATTGAATGAAACTTCCGTCATGAGAATAAAGCTGTGTTTAAAACCCCTTAACAAATGATGGGTGTTCTTCTCCATTTTAGACCATTAAATCTAGATGAACTTTATTCAGCATGACAAATTTTTTTTTTCGAGTAATGTCTTCTATCGACTGGATGTTCTATAGATCTCAGCTATTAGTCATCAAAATCAAGCCCATATACTTGCTAAGGGAAACATCATTAGCTGGATTCTTGGGAAGTGGCATTTTCAACCGTTTATTCTTCTTCTTCCGGCAACCAATAATGACCACTCACCAAGCATCGGAATGTTGAGGTCCTTCAAACCTTCAACAGTGAGATGAAGAACTTGTCCGTGATACTTATAGCCATTGGTACACACAGACCGAACCCGAAGAGGGGGTAAATACATGGAAAAGTGTATTTCAGATTATAGCTGTTCGATTTCCTCCAGATGGATGGGGTTTTTCCTAAGCCCCTCTGTGCAGCATGCTTTGGAGGTAAGCTGATCAGTCTCCTGACTGATTTTAAGTGCGCACGAGAATAAGCCCATGTCCCAGTAGCCATGTTCTTCTTCGAAGCCTTATTTAAGAACTGCCATGTTTTTACTGATGTTTTAGACACAATAAATTACTACAAACAAAAGGTTCATTCAATTGAAACAAAAACAAAGAAAGGTACAATATCGAAAGATTGGACTCACTTTCCGGATCGGGTAGAGGGCGGGCACTCCGCACGAGTTATACTAATAGCCAGAAGTGCTGGTCCGAGTCTTTTGAGATGAAGGATCCAGGACTTTTATTTATAGAGTTTTCAACTAGCGCTTTAAAAATACATTTAGATTTCAAATTTACATAGATCAGTATTTTTCCCCTTTATATCAAAGGTGCTTTAACTCAGTCAAATAAGTCGTCATTTTTAAGTTTTAGTTCTTTTTTAACACTTTTTTTTTTTATCTTACTTGGCATATGTTTTAGTTTAAAACACAAAGTACAGAGTCGGGAGAGAGCTTGCTGAAAACTGTACATGGCCAACAAACCAAAGGCTTCATACATCTCTACAGACTACTAAAAGCAAAAAAGAAAAATTTATAAAAGGCACCACCGTGCTGCGGCAGCCGGTCTGACACCGAAAGACAACAGGCAGAATCTTTCGTCCGCTACAATGCTAAAAATCAAGCGTAAAATTCTCTTATACACCACCCAAAAGGGAATTTTGGGTCTGAATTAGCAAGGTGGTAGAACCAAGCCGCCATTCAGCATAACAGGTTCAAATCAAATTAGCGAATCAAATTAACCTTCCCAAATTTTTCTAGAGCTACTCCAGAAAAAAGGAATATCTTATTTAAGGAAAATGTTAAGGGATAACAACAAAAGGAAAAATATGCCACTGCTTTTATTTGTATCGACATATGATCCATTCTACACACAGAAGGGCAGGTCACCTTTTACAAATGATAGAAAAACAAATCCTACTTCAAATTGCTTTTCATGGGTAACACGGGTTACATTGCTCACTTTTCATTTTACGTTACTAGAAAATTCAAAATATAAAAATAAAATACCAATCTTCTGTAGCCTAAAATAAATTTAGAAACAAATTTGGGCTATATATATTCACAATAAGGGATGGGGTGCGGGGAGTGTAACCTAAACCAGACCCCCCCCCCCCCAATGTACAAATATATAGCCCAAATTATATAATTACAATAATGTTTTGTCACCGCCACTTGTCTTCCACTGAGGGCAATCTAATTGTTTCTCAATACAGACAGATAAAAGCGGTTTGTTCTCGAGCTTTACACAGCCTAAACTTGAGTGTTGGCGGTATTAGACATAAGTACCGAAATTTAACTATCACTTACGAGTGTTAGGGTTATTCTCTATTAGTTGGTCAGGGTCGAGACCAGTATAACATAGAATAATGTGAATACAGCAATTTGCCTCTCAAATGAAAAATAATTTGTCTTGATAATTTTCATTCATAAAATTAAGTGCCTACCTTGAACATCTTAGGAAGAACACCGGCAGGCTGTCCTCGAATCACAAATAATCTGGAGTTCAATTTTCTTAAACTCTGATCGAGATCTTCAAGTGATTGCAGTAGAAACCTGGAAAAGGGCGAGTGATTTAGTGATTCAAGTGATTTAGCACAAGCATAAATGCATCAAATCTTCCGGAATTCCAAGTCTTTACAGAGAGGTTTTAAGCCCGCAAGTCCAAAGAATGAGCATTTATAGCGCCAAATATTTCAATACTAGTGTTTCCACTTCTACAGATCTTTCCATGAATCTACAGAAATTATTGTCTGTACAGACAAAAGAACGCAGTTACGGAATCTATGGAATGCCTGCGGAAAAACCTATTGAAAATGTCATATTCGCCTTTTCCTTATTATATTAGCCCAATATCACCAGAGAACTCTGCTACAAATTATAACTTTTCAGTTTGACGCCTACTCGTCGTCAAGGTAGTTTTGTTATAAGGGTTTTTGCGGTCATGTACTTCGACCATAAGACTTTTGTGGCATCTTGTGGCTTCTGAAAAATTCTAGTGAATCAGAAACAGCGATAGGGAAAACTTCCGACACATAATGGATTATAAAAAGGAGCTACTCTTCAACATCTGTGCACTGCACTTTGATCTCTTTCTCTGAAATCTTCCAGTACTACTCTTCTATACATTTTTTTTTTGTGTATAGTGATGATCTTAAAAAGTTTTTCAATAACAGTGGACTAAGTTGTCACATTGGATCAGCCTGCATAAACAATTACAGTTATGCTGATGACCGCTGTTGTGTTAGCCACTTCTCCCGCAACCTTAGTATGTTACTCAAGATTTGGATGAGCTATGCTAGTGATCATGATACTCTGTACAACTATGCAAATGCTAAGTGCGCATGTTTACACACCCATGATATTCTCGGGCACTTCTTATCCCATCGGCAAGATTATGTGGTACTGACCTGTCCTTTGTGAAGGAGTTCCGTTAGATTGGTTGAGTTTTAATTGGCATTGGCTTGACATTGCTCAAATTCGACATGCTTTGAGGTTATTTTACCTCATGAGACAATATGCTGCTTCATCGTTTTAGTCTTTGTTCAAACAATGTTTAAAATATTATTTTCCTATCTTACTGTGCTAAAATTTTTGTTTTGTCTTTTCTTTACAATTAATTAAAAGGACTTTTTCAAAAAAGAAAGTTCTTCACAGAAAAGAAAAGAGCTAAATTAAACCAAAGAGGAACAAAAATTAAGGCACATAATAGTTCAAATTAAAAAAGGAACAGAAATCACAACGGATAATCAAGCCATACTTAAGACAAACTGAAATTACCACGAACAGGGGTAAGGCTAAGGTCCTCTAAGCCTCCTGAAAGCCAGACCATCATTTACACTTTAATGAAAACAAAATATATTCAATTTTTTTATGACGTTAACAAGCTGAACATTCCTGACTCTTTCAGTAATGAATATCATTACAGTCTATTACACTATCAGTCTACTTTCATTACTTCATTTCAGTAATCTCTCTTAATAGCCTATGGTGGTTTTCTTTCTTTTTTTGTTACTGTTGCTGGTAAATTAATAAATAAAATCACATTGTCCAAAAGAAGCATAGTGTTTGATCAAAATCAATCAAATGACATTAAGCTGTTTAGAAGCCTCATTTACACTTTAATGAAAACAAAATATATTCAATTTTTTTATGACGTTAACAAGCTGAACATTCCTGACTCTTTCAGTAATGAATATCATTACAGTCTATTACACTATCAGTCTACTTTCATTACTTCATTTCAGTAATCTCTCTTAATAGCCTATGGTGGTTTTCTTTCTTTTTTTGTTACTGTTGCTGGTAAATTAATAAATAAAATCACATTGTCCAAAAGAAGCATCGTGTTTGATCAAAATCAATCAAATGACATTAAGCTGTTTAGAAGCCTCATTTACACTTTAATGAAAACAAAATATATTCAATTTTTTTATGACGTTAACAAGCTGAACATTCCTGACTCTTTCAGTAATGAATATCATTACAGTCTATTACACTATCAGTCTACTTTCATTACTTCATTTCAGTAATCTCTCTTAATAGCCTATGGTGGTTTTCTTTCTTTTTTTGTTACTGTTGATGGTAAATTAATAAATAAAATCACATTGTCCAAAAGAAACATCGTGTTTGATCAAATTCAATCAAATGACATTAAGCTGTTTAGAAGCCTCATTTACACTTTAATGAAAACAAAATATATTCAATTTTTTTATGACGTTAACAAGCTGAACATTCCTGACTCTTTCAGTAATGAATATCATTACAGTCTATTACACTATCAGTCTACTTTCATTACTTCCTTTCAGTAATCTCTATTAATAGCCTATGGTGGTTTTCTTTCTTTTTTTGTTACTGTTGCTGGTAAATTAATAAATAAAATCACATTGTCCAAAATAAACATCGTGTTTGATCAAATTCAATAAAATGACATTAAGCTGTTTAGAAGCCTCATTTACACTTTAATGAAAACAAAATATATTCAATTTTTTTATGACGTTAACAAGCTGAACATTCCTGACTCTTTCAGTAATGAATATCATTACAGTCTATTACACTATCAGTTTACTTTCATTACTTCATTTCAGTAATCTCTCTTAATAGCCTATGGTGGTTTTCTTTATTTTTTTGTTAGTGTTGCTGTTTAATTAATAAATAAAATCACATTGTCCAAAAGAAACATCGTGTTTGATCAAATTCAATCAAATGACATTAAGCTGTTTAGAAGCCTCATTTACACTTTAATGAAAACAAAATATATTCAATTTTTTTATGACGTTAACAAGCTGAACATTCCTGACTCTTTCAGTAATGAATATCATTACAGTCTATTACACTATCAGTCTACTTTCATTACTTCCTTTCAGTAATCTCTATTAATAGCCTATGGTGGTTTTCTTTCTTTTTTTGTTACTGTTGCTGGTAAATTAATAAATAAAATCACATTGTCCAAAAGAAACATCGTGTTTGATCAAATTCAATCAAATGACATTAAGCTGTTTAGAAGCCTCATTTACACTTTAATGAAAACAAAATATATTCAATTTTTTTATGACGTTAACAAGCTGAACATTCCTGACTCTTTCAGTAATGAATATCATTACAGTCTATTACACTATCAGTCTACTTTCATTACTTCATTTCAGTTATCTCTATTAAGAGCCTATGGTGGTTTTCTTTCTTTTTTTGTTACTGTTGCTGGTAAATTAATAAATAAAATCACATTGTCCAAAAGAAACATCGTGTTTGATCAAAATCAATCAAATGACATTAAGCTGTTTAGAAGCCTCATTTACACTTTAATGAAAACAAAATATATTCAATTTTTTTATGACGTTAACAAGCTGAACATTCCTGACTCTTTCAGTAATGAATATCATTACAGTCTATTACACTATCAGTTTACTTTCATTACTTCATTTCAGTAATCTCTCTTAATAGCCTATGGTGGTTTTGTTTCTTTTTTTGTTACTGTTGCTGTTTAATTAATAAATAAAATCACATTGTCCAAAAGAAACATCGTGTTTGATCAAAATCAATCAAATGACATTAAGCTGGTTATAAGCCTCATTTACACTTTAATGAAAACAAAATATATTCAATTTTTTTATGACGTTAACAAGCTGAACATTCCTGACTCTTTCAGTAATGAATATCATTACAGTCTATTACACTATCAGTCTACTTTCATTACTTCCTTTCAGTAATCTCTATTAATAGCCTATGGTGGTTTTCTTTCTTTTTTTGTTTCTGTTGCTGGTAAATTAATAAATAAAATCACATTGTCCAAAAGAAACATCGTGTTTGATCAAATTCAATCAAATGACATTAAGCTGTTTAGAAGCCTCATTTACACTTTAATGAAAACAAAATATATTCAATTTTTTTATGACGTTAACAAGCTGAACATTCCTGACTCTTTCAGTAATGAATATCATTACAGTCTATTACACTATCAGTCTACTTTCATTACTTCCTTTCAGTAATCTCTATTAATAGCCTATGGTGGTTTTCTTTCTTTTTTTGTTACTGTTGCTGGTAAATTAATAAATAAAATCACATTGTCCAAAAGAAACATCGTGTTTGATCAAATTCAATCAAATGACATTAAGCTGTTTAGAAGACTCATTTACACTTTAATGAAAACAAAATATATTCAATTTTTTTATGACGTTAACAATCTGAACATTCCTGACTCTTTCAGTAATGAATATCATTACAGTCTATTACACTATCAGTTTACTTTCATTACTTCATTTCAGTAATCTCTCTTAATAGCCTATGGTGGTTTTGTTTCTTTTTTTGTTACTGTTGCTTGTAAATTAATAAATAAAATCACATTGTCCAAAAGAAACATCGTGTTTGATCAAATTCAATCAAATGACATTAAGCTGTTTAGAAGCCTCATTTACACTTTAATGAAAACAAAATATATTCAATTTTTTTATGACGTTAACAAGCTGAACATTCCTGACTCTTTCAGTAATGAATATCATTACAGTCTATTACACTATCAGTCTACTTTCATTACTTCCTTTCAGTAATCTCTATTAATAGCCTATGGTGGTTTTGTTTCTTTTTTTGTTAATGTTGCTGGTAAATTGATAAATAAAATAACAGTGTCCAAAATAAACATCGTGTTTGATCAAATTCAATCAAATGACATTAAGCTGTTTAGAAGCCTCATTTACACTTTAATGAAAACAAAATATATTCAATTTTTTTATGACGTTAACAAGCTGAACATTCCTGACTCTTTCAGTAATGAATATCATTACAGTCTATTACACTATCAGTTTACTTTCATTACTTCATTTCAGTAATCTCTCTTAATAGCCTATGGTGGTTTTGTTTCTTTTTTTGTTACTGTTGCTGTTAAATTAATAAATAAAATCACATTGTCCAAAAGAAGCATCGTGTTTGATCAAAATCAATCAAATGACATTAAGCTGTTTAGAAGCCTCATTTACACTTTAATGAAAACAAAATATATTCAATTTTTTTATGACGTTAACAAGCTGAACATTCCTGACTCTTTCAGTAATGAATATCATTACAGTCTATTACACTATCAGTCTACTTTCATTACTTCCTTTCAGTAATCTCTATTAATAGCCTATGGTGGTTTTGTTTATTTTTTTTTTAATGTTGCTGGTAAATTGATAAATAAAATAACATTGTCCAAAAGAAACATCGTGTTTGATAAAATTCAATCAAATTACATTAAGCTGTTTAGAAGCCTCATTTACACTTTAATGAAAACAAAATATATTCAATTTTTTTATGACGTTAACAAGCTGAACATTCCTGACTCTTTCAGTAATGAATATCATTACAGTCTCTTACACTATCAGTCTACTTTCATTACTTTCTTTCAGTAATCTCTATTAATAGCCTATGGTGGTTTTCTTTCTTTTTTTGTTACTGTTGCTGGTAAATTAATAAATAAAATCAGATTGTCCAAAAGAAACATCGTGTTTGATCAAATTCAATCAAATGACATTAAGTTGTTTAGAAGTTTGAGAACGAGGGAAGGGGACAGGTAGCACCACTCTTATTTCTAAACCTTAATTAGATTTTAGAAGTAATTTTTAGTTGTGTTCTTGTTGATATTGTTGATATAAGAAATAAAAAAAGCTCGAAATAAAAATTATTAAATATCTGCATCCTGTCTAAAGGATTGTGATATTGTTGGCTTCTTTTTTTCTTTTCTTTTTGATGAATGATGAAACATGGTTGACTGCCGTGTTTTCCCTCAATTCTGTAAAACTGAGATCGTGTTTCACGGACTTATTATCGTTACAACGTTGTTACTATTTGCGTTCCACGGCCGCAATATTATAAAAATTTGGCTCCTTCATCTTATTATTTTCGTTCCACGGGAGTTACTATCGTTACGATTTACTTATCATGCTCGCGACCATCATAAGTCGTGATAACTATTTATTTGTATAGAAAAAGTTTATTTATTTAGATAGAAAAAATTCGCTCGTTGTCTGCTCATGCTTTAAAGTCTCCTCATTGCCCATTGTTTGTTTATAGATTTTGAAGTGTTTTGATTCGAATATTTCACCAATAGTTATTGTTCTACCATTTTTCCGTTCGACGAACGTTATTACTATCGAATGGCTCCTCCCCTTAGCAGTGGTTATCATAATAACAAGTAATAACTTCTGTGGAACGAAGTCTGAATTATTAAAGAAAATTTATAAGCTTTAGCGCGGCTATAATCATACAAAACACAGGTGGAGTGGGGATGTAAAATCCTGCAAACTCAAAATACTTTGAAAGCGGAAGTACAGCAAGTGCACCCTATAGTTTGGAGCCATTGATCTGAAACATAGTGCGTTTCTATCTAGGAGATATAGTAGACCGTATTGTCCAGTACCCTAATACATGCTACAGCAGCCCACGGCCACCCTGGTTAGAGATATATACTCCTAGGTTTGTAAGTACAGCTTTTTCGAGAAATGAATAAAAAATACGACCTTTTTGACCCCTACAAAAATTAACGGAACTGGTGCATTATATATAACACAGCGCTATATACTGTATCAAGGAAACCAGACACGAAACCCGTCAAACGGCTGTTTGCAAGAGACCGCTATGGATAAATGATTGAAAAGCCGTGGTTTCTCAATGAGTTTACAATGTTTAAACGATTGTTTTTTGGGGTTTAGGTGGGAAAAAGGTACCTTGGTTAGTTTACGTCTTTAATACATGCTGTGCTTTACCCCCCCCCCCCCACCTCCATAATGTGCAAATATATATCCTAAATTTGTTCATAAACTATTATATATTCATCCTATTTTGTTTTATTTCATTAGCATTAACCAAACTTGACTTCTTTCGTGTGTTATATATAATGCACCAGTACCAAATTCAATTTGCTTAAAATAAATGTCTTACTTTTTGATGGGGGGATGCCTTGTATCTATGGGTATAGGACTGGATATCTTTTCGAAAATTAATCTCAGTGACGGTTTTTTGTCAGCGCTTATCTTTGAATAATGTAACATAAAGACCCCCCACCCCTAGAAAAAGAAAGAAAAACAAACAAAAAACAAATACTTGCAATGTGTAACTTTTGGCCGGTTTACAAGACATTCATCCGTCTAGACACATATTACTGAAGCATTTAGCTAGGAAATGGGACAATTCGTCTATTGTATATTAACTGGCAATTCCTTGATTTTGTCATTGTTTATTTATAGGCTAAACTAAGTCGCAGTGTTTTTTTTTTGCCACAGACCCCCGACTTTCCCCTTGTGTGTCAGAAACTCTGAAAATTTTAATAGACAGAAGACAATACTATCTGATATCGGTACTTGTTAAATATCAAGAACACACTCAAGAAGTGACGTTAGCTTAATCATAATGAAATATACCAAAATCTGACGAAAATAAAACACTTTAGTAAAAAAAATATGGAAACTACAACAAAGTATTACGGAAAGCAGGTCGCCCAGAACGCTTTATATTAAATACCTAGCCTAATCACCTCTATATATCAAATATTTAATTAAAATACACCTGCATCGTAGTGAACCGAATGCGAGAGAAAAACAGGTTTATTCAGATCAAACAAAACTTCTTGAGTATTTTCTGGATGTTTAACAAGTACCCCGATATCATGCATTATTTTCTACAAATTAGAAAAAAGAGTAATAATACCTCCATTTGATTATTCCTACATTTGATGAGCCAGCAAACCAAGGATCTATAATAAAAATACAGCGGAATGTCGTTGCATCCTTTAGTCCTTCTTTTAAAGCAGGATTATCATGTAATCTAAGTCCTTTACGAAACCAGTGCACCAAATGTTTCTCACTCCGTCTTTCTTTATGATATACTGTTGAAGAAGGGGCGACGAATTCATAGTCATATCTCTGACTGCTCATATCACAAATTTGTTTACGATACTAGCAGAAACTTGTAAGATGTCTTCATTCTTTTTACAAAAGAAACATTATTCGCCTCGCCATTCCACCTTAATTAACACTCGAATTGTCTAAACCTGGAAGAAACGGTTCAATATTATTCATTTCCTAACTAAAGCAAAGTCTGTTTGATGAAAGATTAAGAATGACACAGCTTTTAAAAATATAGCATGTTCTCTTTTGGCTCTTTTGTCTCTCCCCAAAAAATTAGAAGTCACCTTGTCCCCCCTCGCGACCCCCCCCCCCCAGTCGTTCTCAAGACATTACTGATACTGACTCCTCTGACTGACTGTGTGAATATACTGTGTTACTACATTAATTTACTGTGAGTAGTTCGACTAAGGCTGACAGTACCAAAAAATTTAAGGCGCATCAAATTCTTTGAACACATTCTCTGATCTCACTTTCGCTTCCCCTAAAAACCTATACTAACTCTCCTTTCTTCTCCTCCCCCCTAATGCTCCGAAGGTTTCAAGTTGATACTCACAAGTCATTCCTAAGAAGTCGCAGACATGCCATTTTGACAACCTAGATTTAGTTTCTTTCAATTTACCTCAAAAACACCCCCCCCCCGCCCCAAGTCAAAATTAAATGTTCATTTAGGTGCTCTATCACCCCCCGAAATTTTTGAATTGATGCCCTAAGCTGTTCTTCAGATAATTCAGATATAGTATTTGATAACTTGGGTACACAAGATGTTGATTGGTTTACGTTGCAACTTCACCTAGAACAGATTCTAGTCCAATAGGATGGCAACCAATAGTGTCTTTTGATTTAATTCGCTACTTAACTGTGACTAGATTCCAAGTACCTTAGCAGTGACTACTACAAAACCATTCATATTACCGGGAGACAACATTATTCAGCCCCTCCCTAACCCAAAATCTGAAGTCATCCCACCCCTCTCCCTTCCTTTTCCAAAATTACCTGAATGTTTCAACTCTATCCTAAAAGCCGCTCCCGAGATATTGCAAATGAAACATCCCAACAGAATCCACCATCCCCCAAATCGAAACCCTTGAACCCTTTCAATAGTCCCTGAAAGTCTCAACGAAATATCTCAAGCAATCCCTGAGATATTGCAAGTAATTTCAAAATCGGGTGCGCACAACGCGTTTTGGTTGGTTCAGCTAAGCGTGATCTTTCATGAGTATACCCTTGGGAAACTCTGGAAAGTGGAAACCTTTGTCTAGCGAACCACTCCTCGGCAGCGGTGCCAACGCGGTACAGTTGTACCGTTTTCGGTACAATTTAGAGGTCCTGGTACAATGCGGTACATCTGAAAATTTTTTGGTACAGTCGAAATTTTAACGTCGTTCACATCTCGTGAACGACGTTATTGACGAAGTTGGTTTCGAAGATTTATACGGAATCATCAAGACGCAGAAATTTTTTATAAGGTTGATGAAAGCGCAGACTTGAGTAACAAATAGAGCCTGGTTATAGTTGTTCCCCATCTTGATCTGAATGGTGTTGATCGAGAAGACAGTTTTCCTGCAAGAGACTCCTTCTTGGGACTTATAGCCTATAGAATTTCGGCAATGTACAGCTGAAGATATTTACTGGGTCATAAGTTAAAATACTTTTTCAAGAAATTGGATCTCCAAAGGCAAACCTAGTAGGATTTGCCACAGACTATGCGTCGGTTTTGATGGGGACGCAAGGTGGTGTTTAGGCAAAGCTGTCAGAAGACTGTTCAAGTTTATTTGTGCTTGGTTGTTCATGCCATTCCATTCACATATGTGCTAGCGCTGTCGGCAAACAATTGCCAAAAGAAATTGAAGATTTTTGTCAGGTTGAATACGGATGTATTTGTCGCAGCCCAAAACAAGCCAGTAAGATTTTAGAATTGCAAAAGTAAATGGAATTGAAAGAACACCAAATTTTGAGACATATAGCAACTCGAAGGTTGTCAAGACAAGCCGCCGCAGCTTGATATTTGGAGCAGTGGGATTGCTTGACTTTATTCTTCCGTGCGGAAAGTCTTAAAGAAGCCAACAAGCCGGGGAAGGTCACTGTCATACTAAAAAAATCTGCTGACAGCGGTTTTCATGGCTTACTTTCCCTTCCTGGTGTATATTTTGCAGTTTATTGAATACCTAAACAAAAAATTTCAGGCAGAAGACACCCAGATTCATCTTGTCTATAATCGTTTTTCTGAAGTGAACAAGACAACATCATTCCACTTTGTGTTGCCAAGTTACATCGAAGAAAGTGATTCCGACCTCATAAATCCAAATGACACAAACTACTACGTCGATTTCAAGTAGTTGGAATGTGGGAACTAAGGGGAAATAACTTGTGCCAAAGAAGAGGTATCTCTATCTGCTGCAGTTTAGTTTAAAAAAGAGCGTAGGAAATTTTTGATCGTCCTCTGTGATGAGATGAGAAAAGTTTTTTCAACTCCAGGTAAGACATCGGTAAGAAACTTCGATTGGCTTCATCCACGCTATGCTATAGGAGTAGAGTAAAATCAGCCAAACCTGGCACCGCTTCTGGCTCAGCTTCCGAATTTATTGAGTGACAATGATCTGGAAGATATCGTCCAAGAGTGGAAGAGATTACCCTTTTGCATTGAGTTTGGTACTTCGATTGACTTAGATCCAATCATGTTTTGGATTGGGGTTTACAGGCAAAAAGATGTTAATGGGTCAAAGCGTTTTCCTCGGGCTCGGGCGTTTCACTTAAAGCATACTTATTCTCCCACAAGCTTTCGCTGCTGCTGAGCGAACTTTCTCTGCTGTCAATCTCAACAAAACCAGTATTAGAAATCATCTCGATTTCACCAGCTTGAACAGGCTTCTCAGTTCAAAACGAATCGTCTGAAGGAATTGAAAACCACCCTTGAAATTGGTTCTGGATCCAAAGTGACTGTGTAAAAGGATGTAAAAAAGCCTGGCTACAAGAAGAAACAGCTGAAAAATTATAAACTAGCACAAATGTTCCTCTTTTAATGTTATAATTTTAATGTTACAGTACTATTACCTTTGTACTATTTAACCTGATTTCTTGTCCAATATAGGCCTAGTCAAAACACTTCTGTTAAATTAATTTAGTTCTGATATATATATATATATATATATATATATATATATATATATATATATATATATATATATATATATATATATATATATATATATATATATATATATATATATATATATATATATATATATATATATATATATATATATATATATATATATATATATTATATATATATATATATAAGGGTGGGGGTAAAATTCATATGTGAAAAAAATGATTGCATTTGAAAAGAGCATAAAAAAGAGCATATATATATATATATATATATATATATATATATATATATATATATATATATATATATATATATATATATATATATATATAGATATATATATATATATATATATATATATATATATATATATATATATATATATATATATATATATATATATATATATATATATATATATATATATATATATATATAATATATATATATATATATATATATATATATAGGTATATATTTGCACATTAGGGGGGGGCGGGGGTAAAGTTTAAACTTATCTCTGATTTGCATCATAAATAAAATTCCCCCCCCCTTTAATGTGCAAATATATACCCTGAATTGGTATATAGGCTAGGGGTGGGGGTAAAATTCATTTTTGACAAAAATGATTATTATATTTGGAAAGAGCATAAAAAAAGGCATCAAGTGGTATGTTTACTTTATTCGTAAGTCAATAATATGAACTGCGAAAAATTTACCGAGAATATTACCATCACAATTGCGTCTGTCCGTCCCCCCACCCCTAATGCCTGGACATACCCCAGGGTTATATACAAAATTTGACATATTTGTTCTTAGTTGTGCTTGCATTATTTCTTGTACGAACTTAATATCAACGCCGATTTGAAAAAAACAGCACTTTTGTATTGTCTTTTTGGACAATGTATTGCAGGCTTTTTGGGTAGGGCACCGACAGAGGGGCAAAGGCGACCCCTGGAAACGATACAATATTAAGAAGATGTATAAAATAGAAATAAGAAATATTCTCAGTGAAATATTGGTAAAAACAAAGCTTCTGGTAGCACCTACCCATGGGAAATTTTTTGAAAGTTCTAGAATCTGAAAACAGTTAGGGAAAACTTTCAGGAATGCATTAGAGGTCTGAAACATGCCCTGTGATGACGTTTTTCAGGCTATAATCTCTAGTCCCTTATTTATAGGGATTAGAATATTACAAAGCAGACAGGTGCCTAATTTATTAGGCCTTCCAAGTCCTAAGGGTAGATGTCTAGAATAGCGACTGTTCAGAGGGAGACATGTTTGAACAAAAAAAGAGACCTTTTTTGACGGTCAATTCTATATTAATTTTTATGATTTTGTTCGCGTTGTTGATAATCCACCCCCCCCCCCCCTAACACTCTCATATAGCCATGGGCGTAGGCAGCATTAGGCAGCATATTGTCTAGGGGGGGGGCAGTCGATAGTGTGATGGAGTTTTATCAACTGCTTTTTCCAACCCATCTGCTTTTTCAGCCATATATAATGTAAATTTGAAGGTCTAGTGGGGGGCAGCTGCCCCCCCCCTGCCCCCCTCCCTACGCCCATGCATATAGCCCTAGGCAATGTAAAAAAAAAAGAACATAACAATTGATAAAAACTGATTCAAAACAGATGAAAATGGGTAAAAGCAAGAGAAATACGATTCACTGATAGTTGATGCAAGAGACTATTATAAAATAAGAATTCCATCATTTTTATGGTTGATTTTTTATATAGCCTAGGGCTATAAGACACCATTACAGGGGGATGGGGACAAACTGTTAAAAACACGAACAAAACCATAAAAATGAATATAAAATTAAGCAGTTTAGAAGTGTCTCTTTTTTTGTTCTAACAAGTCTGCTTTGGAAAAGCCACTATTCTACCTTTACCAGAATGGTTTTCTGAACATGTTTCCTCCTCAACAGCCCCAATTGTAGTTTAATAAAAAAAATTGTGGGCACTACTTCTACCCCTTAAAGTTTCATTCACCTAAGTCGGCTTCCCCACTAGATAACGAAAATTTCGTCTCAGATTTCACCCAAACAAATTTTCCACAACGTTTGCCCATAATTCTTTAAAAAGTAGCCCCAAATCATACTTCCAATACAAATGTTTAAAGTCTCACGTTTTAGTTTGCTCTTCAAAAGTATCTTACAATCAGATCCTCACTAGTCATTTGACATAATATCATGCAACTGCAAATAATACCACTCAATATTGAACAGCGCAAACGTCATGCTTCGGAAACCGCATTGAAGACAACGTGATTTTGCTAAAACCACGTGGACGAGAGCAAGAGTTTGGTAGACATTGTTAAAATCACGTTAAATAAGAAACTTCTAGAAGGTGGAATCGAATCGATTTTTTCTTTGTGACTTTAGCTTTATTGATTTGTTTATGAAGTTTATATCTGATTTATGAAGTTGAATGAGAAGGGGACCTCCCCCCAAACCGTCTCTTCAGGCAAAAGAGTTAGGCAAAATATGAGAGAGGTGATACTCATCAAATTGGGAATTTAAAAAATGTGATTTGTGAAAGGATTCAAAACGAGTCTCGTTTGCTAATTACGGCTTTTACAAACGATTATAAAAAGACTTTTCAAAGAAACACAAAAAGCGAAATTAAACCCTAAAGCAAGAATAAAATAAGTCACACAGTAATTAAAATCCTAAAACGAACAAAATCTGAAATGAATAATCAAGTCAAACTTAAAACGAAAATAAATTGCTACAAATAAAAGAAAAGCTTTCACTCCCTCTATCCGCAACCTAGTAAAGAGCGAATCATATCCCATAGTAACCAAATATTAAAAATCGAGTCTAGAAAAAAGCTACCTAGTGAAAAAAATTGCCATCTGACACTGATTCAGGAATGGTGACTATTATTTCGGTTCGTCTTAAAAGTAAAAGTTTATTGCGAAAAGAAATTTATGGCGATTTAAAAAAAGTCTGACACCCCTCGAAAATTGCGTCAGATCTATATCAAAACTGCACCCTTGGAATCAGCATAGTCGAAAACCTGGTACAGGGAAATTACATTACCCCTCCTCGAAGAACAAAAAAAATCACTTTTTTGCATCGTCAGCACTGATATGTCTCCCCTTTTTTTCATTTCTTTTCTAGCAATTCTAGGGGGTGGCCACAGCATCATGGATAGATTTTTAATAGCTCATTCGAAAGGAAATTAAATTTTTAAGTGCCCTTTTTAAATGACCAAAAAGATTGGAGGGCAACTAGGCCCCCTCCCTACTGGCCTCCTCCCCCCAAAGTCATCTAATCAAAACTTCAAGATAGCTATTTTGTTCAACATAGTTCAAAGGTCCAATATCTACGGATATGGATGATATGACCCTTTATAGTCCCTGGGGAAAGGGCTGTACGCTGTATCAGTATCTGACGTATCGATACCACGCCTATTGGTATGGGCGTATTGTTATTGGGCGTTTTGGTATCGCCTTAATGCGAAACTGTATATTCCTTCATAATATACAAGCGTTGGTGGCTCAGGCAGTAGAGCGTAGGTAATCCCAAGGCGTCGAGTTCGAAGCTCATCCGGGCCAACTTTTTCTGTTAAAATGAGCCCTCTTGCGACATTCTAGGACCACTGGGTCGGTATGATGACCCCTGGGGAAAAGAAAATACAAAAACACTCATCCGTGATCTTTCTTCTGGCAAAAAATAAAAAATTCCACATTTTTGCAGATGAGAGCTTGAAACCTCTACAAGAAGGTTCTCTAATACACTGAATCTGATGGTGTGATTTCCATTAAGATAGAATGACTTTTAAGGGGTGTTTCGCCCTTTTTCGAAAGTAAGGCAAATTTTCTCAGGCTCGTAACTTTTGATGGGTAGGACTAAACTTGATCAAACTTGTATATTTAAAATTAGCATAAAAATCCAATTATTTTGATATATCTACCGATATCAAACTTCCGTTTCTTAGAGTTTGGTTACTATTGAGCCGGGTCGCCTCTTACTTACAGTTCGTTACCACGAACTGTTTGAAAAGCTTGGAAGTATAAAATGATATCATCATTGTAATAATTATAATTAAAAACCCTTAACTGTATGTTTGCAAGAACACCTCCCGTATGTTCCTCCTCCAAGCCTCCTTAATAAACTATGCAATTAAGATACAAAAATCAATACATCAAATCAGATGATTAGAGGCATGGTTTTGTTAGTATGGCGGTGGTCTTCAAATTAGAGTGTCTTGGGTTCAATTCCTAATTGTTTTTTTTTTCAATCACGGTTTTATCCCCTTCTATATGATCATTTTCAGATAATTTCACTGTTTTTATAAATGTGATGCACTCATTTTTTAAAACATGTCCCGGAAAGGTATTTTGTCAAGCATTTTGATTCAAAAGGGAATAGAGGTAATCCAGTTCATGGTTTACAACGAAATTCTTAGTAGATCACTAAATCTATACCCCAACGTATGGCCTAGATTTTTCAAAATTCTGTGTGGGGGTAGGGGTAAAATATGTAGCAAATTTTCCCAAATCAAATGAAAATGACAGAGAAAACTTAAAAACGAACCAGATAGTAATAAAAAAGGTAAAGATGTGCTAAAGAAAGCTGACTTGTTTCAGTGGATGCTTGAATTATGCAGGCTTATCTTAGTTTTGACGACATTTTTTTAGAAACTAAATTTCACCTGGGGGGGAGACTGGGGTCTGGGGGAAAACTGTGCTCTGGGAGACGCAGTTGCTCCCTCAATCCCATAGGAAACGCATACTAATTATTATACTTACTTTTTTTTCAATTATTTACTTGACAATTCTGCTGTAATATTCTCTCCATACGCAAGAATCTGCATCAAAAAAGTAAAAAAAAACAAATGAAAACAGCTCTGTAGGAGAATTCAGGTAATTCTTCCCAAAATTTTTGAAATGAAAACAAACTTAGTTTATAATAGGCCTACCATTTATCGTACCAACACGAGGAATGATCTTTTTTGAAATTTCGATTCATTTGTAAGTAATGAATGGCTTTTGTATTTAAAAAAAAAAAAAAAATGAAAACAGTTCTGTAGGAGAATTCAGGTAATTTTTCCCAAAAATTTTGAAAATAAAACAAACTTAGTTTATAATACCATTTATCGTACCAACAAAAGAAATGATCTTTTTCAAAATTTCGATTCATTTGTAAGTAATGAATGGCTTTTCTATTTAAGAAAAACAAATTAAAACAGTTCTGTAGGAGAATTCAAGTAATTCCTCCCAAAATTTTTGAAATGAAAACAAACTTAGTTTATAATATAATTTATCGTACCTACACAAGAAATAATCTTTTTTGAAATTTAGATTCATTTGTAAGCAATGAATGGCTTTTATATTTAAGAAAAACAAATGAAAACAGTTCTGTCGGAGAATTCAAGTAATTCTTCCCAAAATTTTTGAAATAAAAACAAACTTAGTTTATAATACCATTTATCGTACCTACACAAGAAATGATCTTTTTTGAAATTTTGTTCCATCTCTAAGTAATGCATGGTTTTTCTACTTAGGGGCAGGTCAAATAACTCCCTAAGCCTAGAGGCCCATTCCTGTTGAGCTGGCAAAATTTCCCACAAGCATGTCGGTGTGTGAACCTGTCCGCTTAGTTAACCTTGTGTGTCGAAGCTACTCGCCTAGAGCTACTTTTTTAAGTGCTACTAAATTTAATTTTTAAAACAGAGAATTAAAGGTCTATTTTTTTTTTCTTTTTTTTTATTTACTAAAAGACACGACACTATTTTTCCCTAGATAGGAGGTTATTAGAAACTATATAAAAAAAAAACAAGCTTTGAACTGAAACTAAGGAGCAATATTATAGCTTAAAAAGAACAGAAGTTATTCCGTAAAACAAAAAAGGTCATGGCAGTGTTCTTTCTAAACTAAATTTTTATCAATAACAACAAGAGATTAATTTATAAAAACAAAGTTTTTTCTGAGGGAAGTAAAGAGGGAAGTTGAAACTTAAAACGAACAAAAATTATGGCTTCAAAGGCTATCTAGCATATATCAATAAAACTAATGGAAATAAATCAATTAGTGACATTTTTATATGTTTGTTGGATTGAATAAGACTTAATACTGTACTGAAAAAAAAACACTATAAGAGTTTTGGCGCTGTAAAAATAAACGTTCAAGGGTACTTTTAGCCGTAGACAGGTAAAGCATTTTTAGATTTCTGCTTTATTTATTTATTTTTTCTTTTAATTTGGCATCCTTTCTGAAGAATGAGCTCAGTTCAATGACTGACTGTCATTTTGGAACTGAAAAAGACATTTCATGATTATTTTGTAGACAAGTTCAAAGTGAAGGAATCTTATTAGTATTAAGACTACAGGCTCGCTTTAAAATTTGTATCACAACTTGAAATTCTCCGTTTTATAGAGAGAAATAACTGGATCTCCAGAGTCCATATGATGGTCGATATGTTCTTCATTTCGAGTAATACTAGCTAAGACCAAGACGTTATCCGATAAAACAGTCCAATATTTTTATGTTGTTTAATGAATTTAAACATATTATATTTATGCATAAACTTTAAAAATAATTTTAGTTCGATACTAAAGACTACTGATATTACAGTCCGCGCAGGACTATGAAACGCATTAAAGGTTTGTTTATTGTTTCGGGACTATCTATTTAATTCCGACTCTTAAACCCACATTTTTGTTTTTTGTGTTTTCAGTAAAGCGCTTGTTTTCTGTAATCCTACAAACATAGAGAAATATCACCAGTTGATTTATTTGCACTAGTTTTATTGATATGTTAGATAGGCTGTGAAGTAATAATTTTTGTTCGTTTCAAGTTTCAGCTTCGCTCGTTACTTCCCTCGGAAAAACTGTTGTTTTTTTATTAATCCCGCTAAAGGGTAGTGTCATTTACATCTTAAAGGAAAGAAAATCCGTTTTCAATAGCCTTTGTTTTTTCAATTATAGCACTAAAAATTAAATACTGCTAAAACTTCCAGGAATAATTTTTATTTGTTCATAAGTATTTTAAACAATTAATTTAGCTTCATCAGTGGAATATATAATACATTTTCAAGAAAAAAATTTTCTTTTAAATCTACTCCCTTTATTAATTCGCCAACTTGTAGCACTGCTTCAGCATACAGAGTGCTTCAAAATTGTCAATTGACGTTTCAAAAGTTAAAATTATATTGGGAATCACTTTTTAGTAATTTTTAATCAAATAAAATCAAGATAAAAAATTGTGACAAAAAGTGTCACCAAACAAATCGTGGTAACGAACTGTAAGGAGCGAGTCGGCCAAATAGTAATCGAAACTCTAAAAAACGGAATTTTGATAACAATTGATAAATCAAAATAATTGGCATTAAATGCTGATTCCAAATATGTAAAATTCATTATATCGACCTTTGCCCATCAAAAGCTCAAAGTCTGAATTTCATGATTTTCGAAAAGGGGGAAACACCCCTAAAATGTCAAGAAATCCCATTGAAATTCGCACCGTCATCTTCGGCATACCATTACTATAGAACCCTGCTCTGAAGGTTTCAAGCTTCCTTTTGCAAAAATGCAGAGTTTTGTCTATTTTTTTTTTTCCCAGAAGAAAGATCATGGGTGCGTGTGCATTTATTTTTTATCGAACCAATGGTAACTGTATCGAACCAATGGTCCTAGAAGATCGAGAGAGGGGCAATTCTAACAAATATTAAAAGTTGTAGTGCCCTTTTTCAAGTGAGACGAAAGATTGGAGGACAATTAGCCTACTCCCACGCCCCTCCACCCCAGGCATTTGATTAAAGTTTTGAGATAGCCACTTTGTTCAGCATAGTTGAAAATTCAAATAACCATGCCTCTGGGGATGATACCATCCCCTAGGGAAAGGGCTATAGGTTATTAAATTTACCCATTGTTTGCATATAGTATTTATTATTGGGAAGCATACAGAGATTTTTGGGAAGGGTACATTTTCTGCGGGGAATTTTATAGGAAGATTTTTCCGTGAAGAGGGAAGTTTCCGGGGATAAACTTTCAAGGGGGAAATTTACACATGGGAATTTAGCAGAATTACATTACAAGTCTTTTTATTTAAAATTTCTTTTATTATAAATTTTCAAAGAGGTTGGAATTCTCAGGGAAATTTTTCCACTGGGGGGGGGATTTCCGCGAGAGAAATTCTTCATGGTTAATTTTCTGCAGGAAAAATTCTCCATTGGGGATTTTCCCCGGTAAAAATTCTCCATGAGGGAATATTCCGCGCGAGAAACTTTCCATAGAGGAGTTTTCGTGGGGAGAATTTTCCGTTGAGGAGGAAGCAGATTTTCCAGCATTAATTCAAAAACAATCAGAAACTAAATAAAAATGTTTTCCAACCAAAAAAAGGAGCAACGTTAAAACTTAAAACGAACGACTTTGGTTCCCAATGCCTTAAGAATGACTCCTGAGACACAAGTGACGTTTAATTAGAATAAGAAGCTGTTTAAAGTGATAAAAACTTTTAGTTCAAAGAGCTAGGTGTTGAGGAGGTGCATCCCCCTGATATACGGAATCATTTCTGTTCATTTTAAGTTTTAATCTCGTCCTTAGTTTCAGTTGAAAAGAGTTTTTTTATTTAATATTCCAAAATAATCAACTTTTTATCATGCTTTTGAATATATGTAAATCCTTAAGGCTAAAATTACCCATCAAAAGTTACGGGCCTGAGAAAATTTGCTCTATTTTCAAAAACGAGCAAAAGCCCCAAAAGGGTGATTGATTCAAGTCCAGTAAATCTAAGAAACTCTGGGACAAAATTGCAATATAAAAGATTTCTACATGGTCTTGTAGAGTAAAAAATTCTGTACAACATTTCAAAAGTCCCCAAAAATCCCCTGGGCGGAACAGGGTAAAAAACAGGCGAAAAGGAGGAAAAGGGGGGAAAATTGTAAACATTCAGGGGCGGATTTATTGTGGACTTGAACTTCACGTCTGTTCTTTTTCTGCGCGGAGAAATCGAAAAAAGAAAGTTATGTGGTTTTATCGCAGGAATTGGTTCGATTTCCCCCTTTAGTGGGGGAGGGGGAAACAGTATCCTCAAGAGTTGTGCGATATGGCTGGTCAAAATGTTGCCCCCAAGGTTTCTTGACTCGATGATTTTAAAAAAATGCTATTAGATTTGTATCTTGCTTTTCTGCACTGTTTTCACCGTAGGGGAGACAATGTATCGGGACTTCGGAGTATGTGGGCAGATTTACTTCGACTATATAATAGAAACAAAAGACAAAATTAAATGTAGAAAATGAGACAAATCAGGTAACTTCGGTGATCACAGCAAAAGACAATTGCGGTTTTGATTCAACTAAAAAAGATAAGATCAAGGATTTGTACTAAATATCGTCTTGTTTTCTTCTCAAAAATATCTTTATTGGAACCCGCAATCCCTTGGCAGTCTTTGCAAGCAAGTGGCAATCCATTTTTTCGGCTACTACAGCGTGAACTGTCACAGTGGGAACGCGTGCAGCTGCAACGAGTCACATTTAGCAGATGAGGCAGAGCAGGTCCGATGTCTTTCATGATCGGAGTGAGGCGTCCGTCGCGTAATCGCCAACCCCAGTCGAGAAGTGAAGTTTCGTTAATGCTAATGAAATAAACAAAATAGGATGAAAATATAATAGTTTAGAAACAAATTTGATCTATATATTTGCACACTAGGGGGGAGGGGAGGGTAAAGCATAGCATATAATAAATACGTAACCAAATCTAATCTAACTTAAGCTAGCTACCAAACGCCAAAAAACTGGGGTTTAGTCCCACTAAACCCCAAAAAACTAAAGTTTAAATCTTTGTCACGGAGCGAGCAACATCTCACTAGTGTTGTCAGACCACTATACAATGCATGATAACCGGAATGAACACCGGGTAATAAGCCCAGATGCTATACAAAAAATCTCGTGTGTCCCAGCAAACCGGTAAGTACCCTTCACTCTTTAATAGATTACCATTCGCTCGTTTTTTTTTTTTTTTTTTTTTTTTTTTACTTATACAAAAAAACTTTAGGCAATGAAACTAGTCGACATGATTTTTCTTTTTTATATACTACTACTACTACTACTACTACTACTACTACTACTAACAACTCACCGCAGCACCAAGCCGCATGAGGCCAACACAGCTAGGCACGCTCCTCCTGCACCCCAATCTATTCAAAGCCTCCCTTTTTACGTCCGCCCATGAAGTTCCCATTTTCTTTAAATCTTTCTTTATGACGTCCTCCGACCCCAGACGAGGACGACCTGCTTTCCGTTTAACCCTAGACGGTTGGCCAAAAAGAACAATCTTCTGCAATCTGTCATCCTTCATCCTCATAACTTGCCCTAGCCACCTCAACCTTTTTTTCATTATAGCCCTAGAGAGCGGTATTGAACCATATTTTTTGTATAGCCTATTGTTAGAAATACGGTCAGTCAGCCGAGCACACAGAACAATCCTTAAGCAATTTCTTTGGAAAATATCTAGCAAATCTTCATTCGCTTTTCAGAGCGTCCATGCTTCAGAGCCATATTTGACCACTGTAGCTTCTAATATTCTAATCTTGGTTTACAGACTTATCTTCCTATTCGTCCAGACTTTTTTTTAAGTCTGAAAAACACCCTAAGCCTTGGCTATTCTACTTTTAACATATTCACTGTTCCAACCATCTTAACTAATAATGCTACCAAGGTAAGCGGAGCTGCCCACCTGATCAATCTTTTCATTACCTAACATAACCTTTTCATCTTCACTTACTTCTAGACTTAAGGACTTAGTCTTCTTAACATTAATTGTAAACCTGTTCTAGCACCCTGAACTCGCAAAACCTCTAAAACTTCATTCATTTTGCTCACACTTTCATCTAGGATGCTTAAATCATCAGCATAATCTAAGTCCAGGAGACTTTTTCTTCCCCATTTGATTCCGTGGTTTCCCATTGCCTTTCCTGTGCTCCTTAAAACAAAGTCAATCAAAATAATCCATATAAAAGGGGATAGAACACAACCCTGATGGGGGATTGAACAATATTGGTTTTACTCCCTACATCACTTAAACTTTCTTACAAGAAATGTGCAACTTTTTCATACAGTATCTTTAAAAATTTGTGAATAAAAAGTTCAATCATTTTCATGAAAAGAAAAATCAATAAACGACTTTTTTCATCAGGCAGTTATTTTTGACGCGATTTTAGTTTTTGCTTGCTAAGGGGGTTGGGGGGGGGGGGGTATAAAAGAGGACTGTAAACCTCCAGGTCACACATTTTCAACTATGAAGATTAAAATACAACCGTTATTATGCTTTCCAGCCTTTCGATTGCGGAATAAAAACAATTTTAGACACGTAGAAAGAGGTCGTAGCTTTTAACGGAGCCATTAAATGTATGTCTGATATTTTGTGGTAACCTGCAAATTCTAGCAGAAAGGAGAATTTGAAAAATAATAATAATGAGATGCATACAAACTATTGAAAGAAGCAATTTTCGACGCTTTTTAAGGTGGGAGGCACAAACCTCCAGTTAAGGGTTTTAGACCATGGAAAATAGAGCGGTTAGCGTGGCTATCATAGGATATCGCAGGAGTGAAGAGGCTTAAAACCTCTTCTTAAGTGTTAGGGACCATGAAAAACCGATTGTATGTCTTAGAATTTGCATTTTCTGGTATTTTCAACCTCTCGGGGCAAATGTTGATGAGTTGTGGCACAAAATAGCAGAAAATACCACTTTGATGTGGCTTTTCACGATAATGGGAAGGTCTTAAAAAATCTCTTGTAAACGTTAGAAACCGTGAAAAATCGTGTGGCTATCTTAGAGTTTGCACTTCCTGGTATTTTTGCCCTCTATGTATAAACATTGATGTTCTGTTGCATAAAATGGCAGAAAACGCCACTTCATTGTGGCATGATAGTAGTATTTTAACTTATACTTTGCTTGCTGCCATAGGAATTACTATGCTATTTGCTTGCAGCACGTTCCTTATGTTCCTCACCATGCTATTTGCAGAGACCTCTACCCCATTTCAAAGAGAGTGAGTATCCTCTCACACCTGTTCCATTTCTTTGAAGTATGTGCTATGAGACTGGTTTCTGATTTGTTGGACAATTGCCTTTAGTCAAGACTAGTTTGTTAGGAATATGTAGCTACATAGAATTAGCGGATTGTTTCTTATGAATTTGGAGAAAAAAAAGGGATATGGGATTCACGAGTTGGACTGTAAAAAAGATCTTATTTGAATAATAGGGAAAAACAGAACTACATAAAATTTGCAAATTGGATCGTATGAAGGTGGAGAAAAAAAGGGTTAAACCGATTAGCAGTTACGGTAACCTCGAAGAGCATATTAACTCATAGTGTATTTATTATAAATTTGAAACAATATCAATCTATGGAAATGGTTAACGATGATAAAATGGTCTTATGAATTGACCTAGCTTTGCTTCTTCGATGTGTTCTGTATAATACACAAGTGGTGTTTGAACAGTGTTGTCAATTTGAAATAGAGTTTAACGTTATAGTATACTAAAAAGTTGATACTAAGAGAGATGTAGATAGCAACAAAAGACATTTCTTTCACTCAAATGTGAAACTTTGGTTAGAAAAAAAGTCCAGCTTTGGATCGAAAAATAAGCTATTTCCGTAAAATCTGAACTAAATAAGGTTTTTGACCTTGAACTTTAGTTTTTGTAATAATATTACGGATTATACACTTTGTCGGCTCAAATGCAATACTTTGGTTAGAAAAAAAGTTAAGCCTTGGAAGAACAACTTTAATATTTTCGCAGAATCTGAAACAATAAGGGTTTTTTACTCTGAAATATAGTTTTTTGTCAGAAAATTATGGAAAATACATTTTTCTGGCTCAAATGTGAAACTTTGGTTAGAAAAAAGTTCAGTTTTGGATCGAAAAATAAACTATTTCCGTAAAATCTGAACTAATAAAGGTTTTTGACCATAAACTCTAATTTTTTGTAAGAAAATTATGGAAAATACTTTTCTCTGGCTCAAATGTGAATCTTTGGTTAGAAAAAGTTCAGCTTCGGATCGAAAAATAAACTATTTCCGCAAAATCTGAACGAATATATTTTTTTGACCATAAACTCTAGTTTTTTGTAAGAGAATTATGAAAAATACATTTCTCTGACTCAAATGTGAAACTTTGGTTAGAAAAAAAGTCCAGTTTTGGATCGAAAAATAAACTATTCAGTAAAATCCGAACTAATAAAGGTTTTTGACTGTAAACTCTAGTTTTTTGTAAGAAAATTATGGAAAATACATTTCTCTGTCTCAAATGTGAAACTTTGGCTAGAAAAAAGTCTAGTTTTGGATCTAAAAATAAACTATTTCCGTAAAATCTGAGCTAATAAAGGTTTTTGACTGTAAACTCTAGTTTTTTGTAAGAGAATTATGGAAAATACATTTTCTGACTCAAATGTGAAACTGGTTAGAAAAAAGTCCAGTTTTGGATCGAAAAATAAACTCTAGTTTTTTGTAAGAGAATTATAGAAAATACATTTTTCTGACTCAAATATGAAACTTTGGTTAGAAAAAAGTTCTGTTTTGGATCGAAAAATAAACTATTTCTATAAAAACTGAACTAATAAAGGTTTTTGACTGTAAACTCTAGTTTTTTGTACAAGAATTAGGGAAAATACATTTCTTTGGCTCAAATTTGAAACCTTGGTTAGAAAAAAAGTTAATTTTTGGATCCAAGAATAAACTATTTGAGTAAAATCTGAACTAATGAAGGTTTTTGACTGTAAACTCTAGTTTTTTGTAAGAAAATTATGGAAAATACATTTTTCTGACTCAAATTTGAAACTGGTTAGAAAAAAGTCCAGTTTTGGATCGAAAAATAAACTCTAGTTTTTTGTAAGAAAATTATGAAAAATACATTTCTTTGACTCAAATGTGAAACTTTGTTTAGAAAAAAAGTCCAGTTTTGGGTCAAAAAATAAACTATTTCCATAAAATATGAACTAATAAAGGTGTTCGACCGTAAACTATAGTTTTTTTGTAAGAAAATTACGGAACGTAAGTATCTCTGAGTCAAATATTAATACTTGGTTAGAAAAAAAGTCAAGCTTTTGATCGAAAAATAAACAATTTCCGCAAAATATGAAGTAATAATGGTTTTTGACTGTAAACTCTAGTTGCTTATAAGAAAATTATGGAAAATACATTTCTCTTGCTCAACTGTGAAACTGGTAAGAAAAAGTCCAGTTTTGGATCGAAAAAAAAACTATTGCCGTAAAATCTGAACTAATAACGGTTTTTGACCGTAAACTCCAGTTTTTTTGCAAGCTAATCATCGAAAATACATTTCACTGGCTCAAACTTGACACTTTGGTTAAAAAAAGTCCAGCTTTGGATCAATAAATAAGCTATTTCCGTAAAATCTGAATTAATAAAGGTTTTGACCGTAAACTCTAGCATTTTTAATAAAATTATAGACAATACATTTTTTTGACTCAAATGTGAAACTTTAGTTAGAAAAAAAAGTTCAGTTTTGAATCGAAAAATAAACTATTTTTGTAAGATCTAAACTAATAAGGGTTTTTGACCATAAACTCTAGTTTTTTGTAAGAACATTATGGAAAATCCATTTTTTTGACTCAAATATGAAACTTTTGTTAGAAAAAAGTTCAGTTTTGGATCGAAAAATAAACTATTTCCGTAAAATCTGAACTAATAAAGGTTTTTGACCATAAACTCTAGTTTTTTGTAAGAGAATTATGGAAAATACATTTCTTTGACTCAAATGTGAAACTTTGGTTAGAAAAAAAGTCCAGCTTTGGAACGAAAAATAAACTATTTCCGTAAAATCTGAACTAAAAAGGGTCTACGATCTTAAACTCTAGTTTTTTGTAATAAAATTATGGATAATACACTTTGTTGGCTAATATGTGAAAGTTTTGTTAGAAAAAAGTCAAGCTTTGGAACAAAAACTATGATACTTCCTCAAAATCGCAACCAAAAAAGGCTTCTTACTGTAAGAACCTATTTCTCGTAAGATAATTTTAGAGAACACACTTCGCTGACTCAGAAGTGAAATTTAGACTAGAAAAAAGTCCAGTTTTGGATAAAAAAATAAGCAATTTCTGTAATATTTGAAGTAATAAATGTTTTTGAATGTAAACTCTAGTTTTTTGTAAGAAAATTATGGAAAATACATTTCTCTGGCTCAAAATTGAAACTTTGGTTAGAAAAAAGTCCAGTTTTGTATCGAAAAATTAACCATTTCCGTAAAATCTGAACTAATAAAGGTTTTTGACCATAAACTCTAGTTTTTGTAAGAAAATTATGGAAAATACATTTCTCTGGCTCAAATGTGAAACTTCGGTTAGAAAAAAGTCCAGTTTTGGATCGAAAAATAAACTATTCCCGTAAAATCTGAACTAATAAAGGTTTTTGACTGTAAACTCTAGTTTTTTGAAAGAAAATTATGGAAAATATATTTTTCTGGCTCAAATGTGAAACTTTGGCTAGAAAAAAAGTCTAGTTTTGGATCTAAAAATAAACTATTTCCGTAAAATCTGAGCTAATAAAGGTTTTTGACTGTAAACTCTAGTTTTTTGTAAGAGAATTATGGAAAATACATTTTCTGACTCAAATGTGAAACTGGTTAGAAAAAAGTCCAGTTTTGGATCGAAAAATAAACTCTAGTTTTTTGTAAGAGAATTATAGAAAATACATTTTTCTGACTCAAATATGAAACTGGTTAGAAAAAAGTCCAGTTTTGGATCGAAAAATAAACTCTATTTTTTTGTAAGAGAATTATAGAAAATACATTTTCTGACTCAAATGTGAAACTGGTTAGAAAAAAGTCCAGTTTTGGATCGAAAAATAAACTCTAGTTTTTTGTAAGAGAATTATAGAAAATACATTTTTCTGACTCAAATATGAAACTTTGGTTAGAAAAAAGTTGTGTTTTGGATCGAAAAATAAACTATTTCTATAAAAACTGAACTAATAAAGGTTTTTGACTGTAAACTCTAGTTTTTTGTACAAGGATAATGGAAAATACATTTTTCTGACTCAAATGTGAAACTTTGGTTAGAAAAAAAGTCCAGTTTTGGATCGAAAAATAAACTCTAGTTTTTTGTAAGACAATTATAGATAATAAATTTCTCTGGCTCAAATTTGAAACTTTGTCTAGAAAAAAGTCCAGGTTCCGTCCGAAAAATCAGCCGTTTCCGTAAAATCTGAACTAATTAAGGTTTTTGACCGTAAACTCTAGTTTTTTGTAAAAATACTATAGATAATACGTTTCTCTGGCTAATATGTGAAACTTTGGTTAGAAAAAAAGTCCAGTTTTTGATCAAAAAATAAACTATTTCCGTAAAATCTGAACTAATAAAGGCTTTTGACTGTAAACACTAGTTTTTTGTAAGAAAATTATGGAAAATACATTTTTCTGGCTCAAATGTGAGACTTAAGTTATAAAAAGTTCCCTTTGGGACCCAAAAATTAACCAATTCTGTAGAATCTGATCTAATAACGGTTTTTGGGCATATAAACTAGTTTTTTGTAAAAAAAATATAGGAAGTATATTTCTTAGACTGAAATTTGAAACTTTGGTTAGAAAAAGTCCAGCTTTGGATCCAAAAATATGCCCTTTCCGTAAAATATGAAGTAATAATGGTTTTGACCGTAAATTCTAGCATTTGTAAGAAAATTATGGAAAATACATTTCTTTGACTCAAATGTGAAACTTTGGTCAGAAAAAAAGTCCAGTTTTGGATCGAAAAAAAACTATTTCCGCAAAATCTGAACTATTAAAGGTTTTTGAGTTTCAACTCTGGTTTTTTGTAAGAAAATTATAGAAAATACATTTCGCTGGCTCAAATCTG
Organism: Artemia sp. Qi Xiang Cuo; assembly: GCF_049724085.1. Classification (NCBI taxonomy): domain Eukaryota; kingdom Metazoa; phylum Arthropoda; class Branchiopoda; order Anostraca; family Artemiidae; genus Artemia; species Artemia sp. Qi Xiang Cuo. The sequence goes on from NC_142811.1 coordinate 31,070,905, forward strand.
AAACTTTGGTTAGAAAAAAGTCCAGTTTTGGATTGAAAAATAAACTATTTCCATATAATCTGAACTAATAAAGGTTTTTGACCGTAAACTCTAGTTTTTTGTAAGAAAATTATAGATAATACATTTCTCTGGCTCAAATGTGAAACTTTGGTTAGAAACAAGTCCAGCTTTGGATCGAAAAATAACTATTTCCGTAAAATCTGAACTTATAAAGGTTTTTGACCATAAACTCTAGTTTTTTGTAAGAAAATTATGGAAAATACATTTCTTTGACTCAAATGTGAAACTTCTGTTAGAAAAAAAGTCCAGTTTTGGGACGAAAAATAAACTATTCCCGTAAAATCTGAACTAATAAAGGTTTTTGACTGTAAACTCTAGTTTTTTGAAAGAAAATTATGGAAAATACATTTCTCTGTCTCAAATGTGAAACTTTGGCTAGAAAAAAAGTCTAGTTTTGGATCTAAAAATAAACTATTTCCGTAAAATCTGAGCTAATAAAGGTTTTTGACTGTAAACTCTAGTTTTTTGTAAGAGAATTATGGAAAATACATTTTCTGACTCAAATGTGAAACTGGTTAGAAAAAAGTCCAGTTTTGGATCGAAAAATAAACTCTAGTTTTTTGTAAGAGAATTATAGAAAATACATTTTTCTGACTCAAATATGAAACTTTGGTTAGAAAAAAGTTCTGTTTTGGATCGAAAAATAAACTATTTCTATAAAAACTGAACTAATAAAGGTTTTTGACTGTAAACTCTAGTTTTTTGTACAAGGATAATGGAAAATACATTTTTCTGACTCAAATGTGAAACTTTGGTTAGAAAAAAAGTCCAGTTTTGGATCGAAAAATAAACTCTATTTTTTTGTAAGACAATTATTAAAAATACATTTCTCTGGCTCAGATGTGAAACTTTGGTTAGAAAAAAGTTCCGTTTTGGATCGAAAAATAAACTATTTCCGTAAAATATGAACTAATAAAGGTTTTCGACCGTAAAGTCTAGTTTTTTGTAAGAAAATTACGGAAAGTACATTTCTTTGACTAATATGTGAAAGTTTGGTTAGAAAAAAAGTCCAGCTTTTGATCGAAAAATAAACTATTTCCGCAAAATATGAACTAATAAAGGTTTTTGACCGTAAACACTAGTTTTTTGTAAGAAAATTATAGAAAATACATTTCGTTGGCTCAAATGTGAAACGTTGCTTAGAAAAAATCCAGTTTTGAGTCGAAAAAAAAACTATTTCCGTAAAATCTGGACTAATAAAGGTTTTTGACCGTAAACTCCATTTTTTTTGTAAGAAAATTATGGAAAATACATTTCTCTGGCTCAAATTTGAAACTTTGGTTAGACAAAAGTCCAGTTTTGGATTGAAAAATAAACTCTTTCCGTAAAATCTGAACTAATAATGGTTTTGACCGTAAATTCTAGCATTTGTAAGAAAATTATGTAAAATATATTTTTCTGACTCAAATGTGAAACTTTAGTTAGAAAAAAGTTCAGTTTTGGATCAAAAAATAAACTATTTCTGTAAGATCTAAACTAATAAGGGATTTTGACTATGAACTCTAATTTTTTGTAAGAACATTATGGAAAATCCATTTTTTTGACTCAAATATGAAACTTTTGTTAGAAAAAAGTTCAGTTTTGGATCGAAAAATAAACTATTTTCGTAAAATCTGAACTAATAAAGGTTTTTGACCGTAAACTCTAGTTTTTTGTAAGAAAATTATGGAAAATACATTTCTTTGACTCAAATGTGAAACTTTGGTTAGAAAAAAAGTCCAGCTTTGGAACGAAAAATAAACTATTTCCGTAAAATCTGAACTAATAAAGGTTTTTGACCGTAAACTCTAGTTTTTTTTAAGAAAATTATGGAAAATACATTTTTTTTACTCAAATGTGAAACTTTGGTTAGAAAAAAAGTCCAGTTTTGGATCGAAAAATCAACTATTTCCGTAAAATCTGAACTAATAAAGGTTTTTGACCGTAAACTCTTGTTTTTTGTACGAAAATTATGGAAAATGCATTTTTTTACTAAAATGTAAAACTTTGGTTAGAAAAAATGTCCAGTTTTGGATCGAAAAATCAACTATTTCCAAAAAATCTGAACTAATAAAGGTTTTTGACCGTAGACTCTAGTTTTTTGTAAGAAAATTATGGAAAATACATTTCTTTGACTCAAATGTGAAACTTTGGTCAGAAAAAAAGTCCAGTTTTGGATCGAAAAAAAACTATTTCCGCAAAATCTGAACTATTAAAGGTTTTTGAGTTTAAACTCTAGTTTTTTGTAAGAAAATTATAGAAAATACATTTCGCTGGCTCAAATCTGAAACTTTGGTTAGAAAAAAGTCCAGTTTTGGATTGAAAAATAAACTATTTCCATATAATCTGAACTAATAATGGTTTTTTAGCGCAAACACTAGTTTCTTGTAAGAAAATTATGGAAATACATTTTTCTTGCTTAAATGTGAAACCTTGGTTTGAAACAAGTCCAGTTTTGGATCGACAAATAAGCTATTTCCGTAAAATCTGAACTAATAAAGGTTTTTGACCGTAAACTCTAGTTTTTTGTAAGAAAATTATGGAAAATACATTTCCCTGGCTAAAATGTGAAAGTTCGGTTAGAAAAAGTCCAGCTTTGGATTGAAAAATAAACTATTTCCGTAAAATCTGAACTAATAAAGGTTTTGACTGCAAACTCTAGTTTTTTTGTAATAAAATTATGGAAAACACATTTCTCTGGCTCAAATGTGAAACTTTGGTTAGAAGAAAGTCCAGTTTTTGGATCGAAAAATAAACTATTTCCGTAAAATCTGAACTAATAAGGGTTTTTGACTGTAAACTCTAATTTTTTGTAAGAAAATTATGGAAAATGCATTTTTTTGACTCAAATATGAAACTTTTGTTAGAAAAAAGTTCAGTTTTGGATCGAAAAATAAACTATTTTCGTAAAATCTGAACTAATAAAGGTTTTGACCGTAAACTCTAGTTTTTTGTAAGAAAATTATGGAAAATACATTTCTCTGACTCAAATATGATACTTTGGTTAGAAAAAAGTTCAGTTTTGGATCGAACAATAAACTATTTCGGTAAAATCTGAACTAATAAAGGTTTTTGACTATAAACTCTAGTTTTTTGCATGAAAATTATTGAAAATGCATTTTTGTGACCCAAATGTGAAACTTTGGTTAGAAAAAAAGTCCAGTTTTGGATAGAAAAATCAACTATTTTCGTAAAATCTGAACTAATAAAGGTTTTTGACTGTAAACTCTTGTTTTTTGTACGAAAATTATGGAAAATGCATTTTTTTACTCAAATGTAAAACTTTGGTTAGAAAAAATGTCCAGTTTTGGATCGAAAAATCAACTATTTCCAAAAAATCTGAACTAATAAAGGTTTTTGACCGTAGACTCTAGTTTTTTGTAAGAAAATTATGGAAAATACATTTCTTTGACTCAAATGTGAAACTTTGGTCAGAAAAAAAGTCAAGTTTTGGATCGAAAAAAAACTATTTCCGCAAAATCTGAACTATTAAAGGTTTTTGAGTTTCAACTCTGGTTTTTTGTAAGAAAATTATAGAAAATACATTTCGCTGGCTCAAATCTGAAACTTTGGTTAGAATAAAGTCCAGGTTTGGATCGAAAAATAAGCTATTTCCGTAAAATCTGAACTAATAAAGGTTTGTTACCGCAAACTCTAGTTTTTTGTAAGAAAATTATGGAAATACATTTCTCTTGCTTAAATGTGAAACTTTGGTTAGAAAAAGTCCAGCTTTGGATCGAAAAATAAACTATTTCCATAAAATCTGAACTAATAAAGGTTTTTGACCGTAAACTCTAGTTTTTTGTAAGAAAATTATGGAAAATACATTTCCCTGGCTCAAATGTGAAACTTTGGTTAGAAAAAAGTTCACTTTTGGATCGAAAAATAAACTATTTCCGTAAAATCTGAACTAATAAGGGTTTTGACTGCAAACTCTAGTTTTTTTGTAAGAAAATTATGAAAAATACATTTCGCTGGCTCAAATGTGAAACTTTGGTTAAAAAAAAGTCCAGTTTTGGATCGAAAAATAAACTATTTCCGTAAAATCTGAACTAATAGAGGTTTTTGACTGTAAACTCTAAATTTTTTCTCTAGAAAGGGCTGATGCCCTTTTTAATAGTCAAAAGTGATTGGAGCGAAACTAATCCCCCTCCCACGCCCACCCTCCCATTTGACTTTGTTTTTAAAAACTAAATGTTGCCTTAAGATTAAATCAAAATGCACCGTGTTAATGGTAATTCCCAATAAGGTATCTCAGCAGTATGCCAAGTACGACTGAGGGTATTATGTTCTGTACCGTGAGTAAAATATGATATATTTAAACAAAAAATAAAGTTCCTTCTTTCTAAAGATAATTCCGACTTCCTCTAATTAAGTTTAAATCTAGTTTCAAAAACGGAAAAGTCCTTAATCAGCAAAGAGAAAAATTGCATCTTAGCCTCAGACAAAGAACGGCGCTATCCAGCTTTGAATTTCGCCGAGAAGAGTGGTAATAAAAAACTACAAAATACAATGTTTTCGCAGGAAGTCTAAGTTATAACCGCAGGAAGTCTAAGTTATAAGAGTGTGTGAACGTTTAAATCATCAAAAAATATTTAAGACAGAATATTGGACGGAGGGTTTGGCCCGCCTCAGGACTTAGGCCAATTGTGGGTCGGCTCTTAGAGCGCAGGACGAGGACTATGTTTGATAGTGTGGTAAAAAGTGCTTTTTGGATTATTATTATTAAGAGAGAATTATATTGGCATTCAGGGATTGCGATTCAAATTATTATGCAGTCATTGTAGAGACTTGGTTATTATTTGCCGTCAATTGAAGTGAGCCCTGTTGTACACCTAAAATGTAAGTTACAATAAATCTATTGCTCTTCTATTTGTGTATATTTTGTTTTATATGTCTGTATCTAATCGCACGACAGGTAATTAGTTCGTATGTCTCCAAGGTATGTTCCCAGAGGGATCTGATCTCCAGATAGTTCGAGGAAGAGAGGTTACATTTATATAATTACATATTGTATTTCCTCTCAATGATTGAGGGTTGCGCGGTCATAAATTTACTTTACTCCCCATTGCTGTGGTGCGATCATAAACTCAACTTTCTCATTATTTTTGTAGCTTGCCTGGCCTATTAAGTAGCCTAAGAAAAATCACCCCGGAAGAACTGGCGCTATCGGTACACCGCTTTAAATCATAATATTACATATGGCACAGTACTTAGCGCTATAAGTGGCGCTATCGGAGAACTTATAAGGTGTAAGTTCACGGCTTTTAAGCCTAACATTACATTTGACGCGGTCAATCTTTATGACCGCAATTAAGCCCAGTGCCATAAAAATTAATTATCGCTACAAATGGCGCGTCGGAAATTGGAGAAAATCATGTGAACTAATTAGGCTATAAACTTTGTAATTTAAATTTAATTATTGGAGAGATACAGACATATGAGTAAAGTAATTAGGGTTATAACCGCTAAGCTATTACAGGAAAACCTTTAAAATATCTCATAGGAGATAATAGCCTCCCCCAAAATAGGTTAAGTGAAAAAATAAATTTATTTCGAGTTATTCAAACGCAAAAAAAAATGTCAGAAGATTTAGACGAACAATTCAAGGCGCAAAAGTTGGTCGCGAAAAATGTAGAAATAGCAAAGTCTATTCCACAGTACAATGGACAATCGGATATTGACGAATTTAATATCCAATTGGCCCAGTTTGTAGAATTAACAAAAATTGAGCTAGAAACGTTAGTTGGCATGCTTCTATTAAGATTAAAAGGCCAGGCCTTAACATTTCTAAAACAAATTGAACGTACTATAGGCGATAACGCCAGCTTGCCAATAAATACGGTGGACAAATTGTTAACGGCATTTAAAGACAGATTTATCGAAACCAGTTCTACAAATAAATTTAAACGCAGAATGGTATGCTTTGCCCATTCACAAAATATAACAGAATATCTCGATAATATATGGATTTCAGTAGAAACAAATACAGAGAATGTTTGGGAGAGCTATGTGAAAAAGTCATGTTACATAACTTTATGAAAGGGCTACCCCCAAAACTGTATAGAATGGTAATATACAAAAATATTCAGCCGTTGGATCTTGCAGTTCAGGAGGTAGAGCGATTGATCAAAATCGATACGATGGTAGCTAATTACAGCAAAGCAAAAATAAATAGCCTAGGCGAATCAAACACAAATATGGCCTTCAAGGGCGATCATGCGTCTCTCAAGTTCTTTCCAAGGGATAGCTCCCCAGTGCCACAAAGAAATAAAACGCAAGAGCCCACTAGGCAGCAAACAGTACGTTTTCAGCCTGTCAAACAATCTAATTACGAAAATAACCATACAATAATAAGATGCTATATTTGTAATCAACCTGGGCACAGCGCGAGGGAGTGCTGCTATGTCCCCATTAGCAATACAAGATTTGCTGTCGGTAGTATGCAACAAAATGGCAGCCATTTTTTCGAAAGAACAAATAATAGTACCAGTTGTTCCGTGGGCTATAGCCAGGGAAGAGCGCGCCAATCAGTACCTTACCACGCGTACCAACCAAATTTGTATAACCCTCCCCCCAATAGACAAAATAGGTATCGGCCGACGGGAAATACAAATTTTTCAAACCAACGGTATTTGGTGTCAGCGCCAACACACGGCACTGGCGCAAAAAATCCAAACTATAGTAATAATACATGGCGTAGGCAGACAAATGTAAATCAATTAGATATGCCTACGGAATCTCATATGTCTGAATCTCTATTGCAGACACCGACTTACGAAACAAATCCACGGGGAAACTCGTCAGGCCCCTCAGATATATAAATTTGACTTAGAGGGCGCCTAGAATGTTTTATAGATCCAAACTGATAGTAGTACCGTCTTGTAGTAATAGTATTAACAAGTTACCTATATTTAATGATTTTTGTGTAGCAAAAGTTTACTTTAAGGCTTTAGTTGACAGTGGTGCCACGGTTAATATCATAAGCTGATGCGTATTTAATATGTTGCCTCTGCATATTAGGCAACAAAGAAATTTTAATAATCCCAATCTACCTAGCGTGACAGGACATAAATTGGATACAAAAAGTTCAATTCGCCTAGATATAAAGAGGGATAATAGAATCTTTCCGACAATTTTTATAATATGCGATAACTTTCCGTAAGAAAGCATTATTGCTGCAATTTTTTTAAGGTCTAATAGAGTACATTAATTAAAGCTATTAAATTACAGCTATTAAAGCTGATCTCTATCACGGGTCAATTTTGTGAAGTTTTGGAATTGTTTAACATGGACTACACATTTATTCATTCAGTGTGTAATCAGTGGTCATGAAGTATGTATGGGCCCCAGTCCAGTGGCTTACGTGGCAAAAGGGTAAATTTTATGACTCAGAGCCTTTATTTTGATTTGAGCCACCATTCGTGTGCTTTTGCTGCACTTCAAAGATTTAGTTCCTCACAAATCACTTGGTGCACACCCCTTTTACTAGGGCACGTACGTGCGTAAGGGGGGGGGGGACCTTGATTGCGGCCGTCTATTATCTCAGAATTTCTCAATTTGGATCTGTCTTTGTTTTGGCCCGTCTATCTTACCCAAAAATGAGATGAAAAATCCATTTAAGTATAAAATGTCATTTTTATACTTTTATCAAATGCTTTTTTTCTGACGAATATAGTATCGTGTGGTGACATTGACATTTAATATAATTTGCTATTTTGTGCCCAAATTGATGTCATGAATCTGTCTTATAAATGTGCATCCGTCAATAAAGAGACAAAAAAGCAAAAACAAAATATATTTTAGCATCTTGCAGAGTGACAGAATCTATGGACTGCTAACGTTCATTACTGCATTCCTACTTTAAATAAAATACTAGGAAAACGAAGAGGGGCGATGGAGTCTCCTCCAGATTCATCCAAGGACCAAAGACTATTAGAAAAAAAATATACACCCGAGCCCAAATGTTTACCTTTCAACCACCACCCCACCCACCCATCTAGGTCGTTTTTATTCCTTCTGAAAATGTGGCTCTGTGTACCTCTAAAGGGAAACTGTATCTTCATTGTAGGTTATGACAACTTCTTTTCGGCAATCCAATAAGTTATTCCTGATGCGTATGGAATTTCAAGTTTTGTTACAATTAATAGTGCGTCTTGGGCAACTACTACGCAAGCTACTACGCTTAAGACTTTTGTTTTAATTTCACCATAAATATGAACGGTGATTGAACGCACATATTTTTTTGAAGTTTTTAATTTTTAATTTTGTCTGATGGTGGAAAGTTGCACTTTCGGCAGCTTCAAAATCTTCGGCAGAAAAACACAAATGAGCAAAATAAGTTGCATTAGAGTTAGCGTTAGAAGGTCGATGAACATTATGCATCAGATCGATATTTTGATCTTTAATGTCTGATTTGTTACTTTCTATGCCGGTTGGGAATAGAAAATTGAAAATTTTTCGGTAGGAGTTTCAGATTCATTACTTTAACTAAATGTCAGGGCCTAAAAATGAATTAAATAAATTTTAGCTTTTATGCAGTTAATTAATTAAGTCCAATGCTCCTTGCCATTCTTGAACACGATCAAACCATCATTTTCTTTTAAAAACTAATGTCATAAATTCACCTTCCATTATCAATTTGTTGCTTAAGTTTATAATTTGTGTGTCGAAAAGTAAAACAAAGGAACCTTATCTTCTATCGTCAAAAAGCGACAAAACGTTTAAATGATACCAACGTTTTACAAACTGAATGACCGTTGTGCCGATAGGAGATTAAATAAAATAGTCAAATTCCTTGTCAGTCCGAGAGAGATGGAGGCTATAATAAAATTCCTGCTGCTATCTACATTGAAACTTTTGCAGACCTAGAAAGAAGTATAGATACATCGAACAGACATTTCGGATGCAACTTTGGAATCCAACTTTGGAAGCAACTTTGGAACTTTGGATGCAACTTTGGAAGCATAGTATATTTTTTCCTTATTTATCATCGATCTCTGTGCATTCTTTCCGTGGATCTTTGCTACGCTTAACGGCTGCAAGTCATCATTGACGTAATTTCCAGTTTTTTGGTTGAAAAGTACGATAAAAATGTAATTTCATGATCTACCCATTAAATTAGGAATTAAAGGAAGTGTTTAAGCTAAGCCAGTAAAACTTACAGCCCACAGACAACTATCGGATCACAAGCACTCGCTCTACATTCTACGAAGCGCTTTGGAAAAAGCATAATACTGTGATAAAATATGAAAAACATTATAATCTTTTTATAAATGAAGTCATACAGAAAGAAGAATTTAATGTTGCTAAAATTAATAGATCCGTTTTTTATTTGTGTCCTTTTCTTTTAAATTTCAGCTCGCTTAGCTGTGGCGTAAATCAATAGCATTTAAACAAATTAAGTGCGTCTTGACTTAGAATGTGTGTTAACCATACTTTTTTGTTCTGTCTGTGGCTTCTGTCATTAAAGTAATTTGATCCTAATTTTTTTACAGTTGATGGGCAACGTTTAGTTGCAAAAACACTGTAGTTGAATAAATTAGTTTTGACACACGAAATAATAGAAGTGCTAACATTAAAAAATTACATTCAGCATTTCCTCATGCGCACTCCAGGCAAGGCACGAACGCAGAACTAAAGAGATGAGCTTTATTTGGAATGCAGCTGTAAAATATCATAAAAGAGGGCTCTAGGCGTAGATTGGCTTATGTGCATGTAGCAAAAACAAATAAAAGAACAAGCATTTCTTAAAAAGTGAAACAAAAAAAAATGCCTTTGCAATACTACTGACGTTCCTAACTGAATGTTTCTAACTCAGCGTAAATTGACGTAAAGACACTTTTCAAATCCTTTCCAAAGCTCTCGAGTTATCAGAAACGCAAGGGTCAACCCAATAGAACTATAAAGTAAGATCAGAGGAAAACTACACCGCGAAGAGGTTTTCTACATCGTTGATGGTTGAAAAATAGTAAAGTTCTACTGATAGTAAATTTCACCCAAAATAAAACCAACCAGTGGATAAAATCCGGTTCTTTTCTCTTAAGCACCTGTAAGGAACCAGGCTCTTTGGGTAATTGGGGAGCAGCCTGTCTCAAGCCAGGGATAAAGGAGGAGGGCTTTGCGATGGGCTAATCACCTATCTTCATAAAAAATGATGATTTTCTAATCTACAAAGAATAGCATCGGATGTGATTATACTCCAAAGATGATTACTGCAGACCAGCCCAGGACACGTTTCCTGACAATGAAATAACCCTTTCGCCTTGAGTTTTGGAACGTAAGGACTATTGACCCTGGTTCTTAGCCCGGCCGCATAGAGGGTGTAATTAAGACCCTCCAGTCATATAAAGTTGGGTTAGCTGCTTTATCAGAAGCCAGACTGACAGGTTTTGAGAATATGCATTTTGATGGATATGAAGTCTTTTACTCTGGAAAGGAGAGGAGACTTGAAGCTGGAATTGCCCAAGCTAGAAGTGAATCAGCTAAGAAATCGATGCTTGAGTTCATGTTGAAAAATGAAAGGATGCTCAAAGCTTGTTTTGTTAGCTCTCAGTCTAAATTGATAATTATTCTGCTTGTGCCCTGGCGACTGAGGCAGACAAGCAACGAAAGACTCTTTCTAATTTTGATTTAAGTGACCTAGTCAACTCAGTAACTAAACATGTTATTTTCGTTTTATGTGGTGATTTGAATGCCAAAGTTAATTGTTGTTATGCACCAGAAGTAATTAACCAGCATTATCTTGGTTTATTGAATGATAATAGATTGTGTTTAATTAATTATTGAGGTAGTCATAGCTTTATTGTCGGTGGTTCTTGGTTCCCGCATCGCGATATACACAAGTATACATGGATATCACCTGAAGGGACTATACGAAGTCAGATTTACCACGTTCTCATCCAAAAGTGGCATAGACACTGTCTAGATGATGTTCAAACTTTTCGTGGGACCGATTCGTACTCTGATCATCAACTTGTAATTTGTAGTTTTGAATTATTACTAAAGACTGTTGATAAGCACAAAAAGACTATGAAAGTGTTTTAAGTTCAAAAGCTCCTTGATAAAAAAAATAAGGCAATCTTGGTTCGCTGCCCTAGCCAATCAATTTGAAAGCCTAACATGCGTTGAAACAGTCATCTCAGTTGACGAGAACTGGAGCATATTTGTGGATTCTAAAAGAGGGGCCACGGAAGAGTCAATTGGTTACGCAAAAAACAAGAGAGAGCAGTGGATCACAGATGGGTCCTGGAAACTTATACAAGAGAGAAAAGAAATAAAGATCCAGCTGGAATCCTGCAATAGTAATGTCAGCCTGCACTATAAAGACCGCCTCAAGGCCCAATATAAACAAACCAACAAAGCTGTATACAAGGAATGGCAGAGGCTGCATCTGGGAAGCAAAGGCAGTCAAAGCTGAAGCAGCTTCCAGTAAAGGTAATAATAAAACACTGTATCGCATCACAAGGGTGATTCTCGGTGACTTTCGAAAGCCTGCATGTGCTGTCGAAAGTAAAATGGGTGAAATTCAGACAAAGAAAGGAGATATTGATAACAGATGGAGAGAACGATGCAGGGAAGTGCTAAATTTTTCTCCCCCTACAAATCTCATGGAACCTCGGTCTGGATTGCTGGAAGTCAAAACCGTTTTACGAAACCTGGAAAATGACAAAAGCTGCCGGAGTTGACAGCCTACAACCGGAGATATTAATATATGGTGCCGCAATCTTAACGAAATCCCTATACAAAATATTAAACCAGATTTGGGATACTGAGAGCATCCCTAGTGAGTGAAAGAGAGGGCTGATTGTTATACTTTTTAAGAAAGGTCGAGATGAACAACATGGCTTTCGACCGAATAGATCTTGTGCTCATCTAATATTCAGTTTTAGGATGTGGATTGAAGAATCGAATGAAAGAAAGACTGAAATATTAGTATTTTTTTTTTTTTTACTTTTTCAAGGTTTTCTATTCTCTACATGGGGAATCGTTTTGGAGCATATGACGACACTATGAGCTTCTGGAAAAGAATATTTATGTAATTGTTGCTTCATATAACGACACCTGGCTTCTGTACTAGCCGATGATGGAGACCTGACTGAGTAAATCCAGATCCACTTCGGTGTACCACAAGACTGTATCCTCCCTATTAGGCCCTTTACGATGCTCATTGAACACATAATCCGGAACCATCACTTTGTGGGTCGGTCGAAAACAGGATCAGCCGCTTTGTGGCATGTTTGAAACAGGTTTTTGTGTGGCATGGCCGCATAGAAACAAAAATGAATTCTTGTCGAAAAGGGGCATGTTTAAGAGCTGACGTCACAATACTTTTTTTTTTTATTAAGATAATACGATGGTGATGACATGCAAATTATAAACAAAAAAGAACTCTATTGAAATGTGGCACGTATAGGCATCATGTCAAAAAACTGGTTTTTGTTCTATAAGCTAATATGAAACCAATGGTAAAAGTTCATTTGCATTGAATAATTAAGGGTTTGCTGGAATTCAGTGGTAGAGTAAGTACTTTGAAATAAAGATGGCAGTGAGAGATAGACCCCTTTTTAAAAAATGGATGTCTTTTCAACTTAGGATTTATAAATACCTAGGCTACTTCTAAGGTGTAGAATGTACAAAAATAAAAGTAGACATTTTATTTGTAAATATATTTGTTTTCTTTATGTATAAATTACATTTTCTGGAAAGAGATTGTATAAAACATTTAGTTAAAAATTTTTGATGGTTTTCGTTCAAATAAGAAATTTTGTTTATCCCTGGTTTCATATCAAGTGGGACTCTTGTTAAAACGGATTTAAATGGCCATGTTCACTGGAAAAGGGTGATTCTAACCCTCTAAATAGCTCCCTCTGGAGCTATTGTTTTATCCTTATATCCTTTCACTCTATACCTTCAACTCTGTTTCTACTTAGTCTTTTATGTCATTCCTATCTAGTGTTCATTCATATAGAAAAAAAAATTACATGAAGCGTTGAATCGATAAATACTTTATTTTAAATAAGAGATTATTTTATAAATTCCATGGTTGTGTCTTCTTCCACTGTCAAATCCATAGACACTTTGAGTGTCTGTTTTGTCGTTGTCGGGTAAACTTCGAAAGGTTAAATTTTCGTTGTTTTTTTTTCTTCTTTCTTTTTTGTTTAGCACTGAGGACAACTTGAGGGAGGTCCTTTTAGAAATATTTGCTTGTTTCTTCGTCATCATGGTTTGCCACTGGCTGACTAAATCCTTGTTTTCTAACCTGTTTTGATTTTATTTTTCATTTTATTATTTTCTGATTAGAGAGCCTAAGTGTAGAAGTTTTAACTACTATTTTCTATCTAAAATCTTGAATTTTGTACTTTTTCCTTGAAGAGATACGGTTTTATATGTTTCGTTCTCCATGCCCAATTGTAGCAAACCAAACCTAGAAGATTAGAAGAGGGCTTATTTGATCGTGAATCACAAATATTACTGACCTTTGAGAATAACCAAAGATTGGAGGTTAGCTAGCAATTGTTCCATGCCTCTTTTTACCCATATAATGACATATCAAAATTTGGCATTATTAATTTGATTTAAACAGTAGAAAGGTCCAATAATTTATCTGTGGGGAAGAAATGATCCCTTATAGTCCAAGAAGAAGGAACTACAAGTTACGCAGTTTGCCCACCGTTCACATATAGTATTTCTCATTGCAGAATAGGAAAAAAATTATAATGGGAAGTGGTATTTTTTGGTGGGAAGGGGGTCCTTGAGTGGTATAAAGCCCTTCCGGGGGAATAATTTTTCATGGTAAGATTCAGGGAAATTTCTGAGCCAAATTTTACACAGAAAGCAGGAAAGGATTTCTTGTCAAAATTTGAAAAACAATCAGAAATTCCATTTATAAAACCAAGTTTTAAGCTTAAGAGAAACAAGAGCCATTTTAAATATGAGTGGAGCGGCTCCTTTCTCAACCCTTGCTCTTTAAGCTAGTCAGTTTTTGTTATCCTTCTATGACTCGTTCCTTTAGGAATGAGTCATAGAACACAAGGGCTGTTGAATTTGAAGTATTTTTAAATAACTTGCTTTTCAAACAGTTCGTGGTAACGAACTGTAAGTAAGGAGCGACCCGGCTCAATAGTAACCGAAACTCTAAAAAACGGAATTTGGTACCAATAGATACATCAAAAGAATCAGATTTTAATTCTGATCTCAAATATATTGGTTTCATCAAGTTTAATATTACTCATCAAATGTTATGCGCCTGAGAAAATTTGGCGGATTTTCGAAAAAAGGGGGAAAGACCCCATAAAAGTAATTGAACCCTAATGAAATTCACACTATCATATTTAGCGTATCAGAGAACCCTACTGTATAGGTTTCAAGCTCCTATCTACAAAAATGAGGAATTTTGCATTTTTTGCCAGAAGAAAGATCACGGGTGCGTGTTTATTTTTTTTTCCCCAGGGGTAATCGTATTAACCCAGTAGTCCTAGAATATCGTAAGAGGGCTCATTGGAACGGAAATTAAAAGTTCTAGTCCCCTTTTTAAGTGACCAAAAAAAATGGGAGGGCAGCTAGGCCCCCTCCCACGCTCATTTTTTTTCTCAAAGTCACCCAATTAATATTTTGAGATAGCCATTTTGTCCAGCATAGTTGAAAATCTAATATATCTGTCTTTTACGATGACTTAATCCCCCCAAGGTCCCAGGGGAAGGGCTGCAAGTTATGAACTTTGCCCATTGCTTACATTTTGTATTGGTTATTGGGAAATATACATACATTTTCAGGAAGAATTTTTTTCTGGTGGGGGGGGGGGCGGGAGGCGGGGCTATCTATTCTAATTAAACGGCCTTTGTGATTCAGGGGTTTGTGAATTAAAATTTTTTTAACTTTTAACGTAAACAGCGTGTTATTGACTAAGGGGAGAACCCCCTCCTATACGTAATAAAAAAAAAACAAGCGATACGGCTCAATAGTAATAGAAACTTTTAAAAACAGAATTTTGATGTCAATAATTGTATCAAAAGAATGGGCTTATAATGCCGATTCTAAATATATGAATTTTATTAAGTTTAGTATTACTCATCAAACGCTACGAGCCTGAGAAAATTTACCTGATTTTTTAAAGAGGGGGGAAACATCCCCTAAAAGTGAAATAATTTTAATGAAAATCACACCGTCAGATTCAGCGTATCAGAAAACCCTATAACATAGGTTTCAAGCTCATATCTGCAAAAATCTGCAACTGTGTATTTTTTGCCAGAAGAAAAATTTACGAATATAGAAGTTTGTTACGTAAATTAATTTGTAAATTACGTCAGAACCAAATTTAGAGAGCCATTTAGCAAAAGAAAAGTAAATTTCTTATGCAAATTTTGCTTACTTATTCAATGCCGGCGAGCCAAAATAAAAGCTGCATTAACTAAAAAACGATCAGAAATTAAATAAAAAAACAAGTTTTTTAAACTGAAAGTAAGGAGCGACATTAAAACTTTAAACGAACAGAAGTTATTCCGTATATGAAAGGGGCTGTGCCCTCCTCAACGCCTCGCTCTTTACGCTAAAGTTTTTATTGTTTAAAAAAAAGAGTTGTGAGAAAGTCAAACTTTAGCGTGAAGAGCGAGGCGTTGAGGAGGGCACAGCCCCTTTCATATACGGAATAATTTCTGTTCCTTTTAAGTTTTAATGTCGCTCCTTACTTTCAGTTTAAAAAACTTGTTTTTTTTTATTTAATTAGAGTAAAGAGCGAGGATTGAGAATGCGACTGTAACGGAAAAACTTCTGATCATTTTAAGTTTAAACCTTGCTCTTTACTTTCAGTTGAAAAAAAATGTCTTTTCATTTGTTGAAAAGACATTTGTTTCATTTGTTGACGAACAGAAATTATTCCGTATATGAAAGGGGCTGTGCCCTCCTCAACGCCTCGCTCTTTACGCTAAAGTTTTTATTGTTTAAAAAAAAGGGTTGTGAGAACGTCAAACCTTAGCGTAAAGAGCAAGGTGTTGAGGAGGGCACAGCCCCGTTCATCTACAGACTAATTTCTGTTCATTTTAATATTTAATTTCTCTTCTAGTTTTAATTTTAAAAAACTTTTTTTTTTATTTAAAGACTGCGAAAGCGGAGGGTTTGGGGGGCAGCAGCCCCCCCACTGTGCCTCCTAATCCCTGTACGTTTTAAGGTTCAATCTTGTAACTCAGCCTCTTTAACTCTTTAGAAAATGTATTTTTTTTCAAATGATTAAATTATATAAAACGGGAAAACTGAGTTTCTTAAGTGGAAGTAATAAGATTCTTTAAAACCAAAATATTTGTCATCGTAATTTTGAATAAAGTAAAAAAAAAACCTAAATATAAGGTAAAAGTTTGAATAGAATATAACGAAGTGGATTTTTTAATGAAATAAAAAACAGTTATCAAAACATAAATGAACCGGAATTGTCCTGCAAATGAAAAGGGTCATAGTAACAAACCTTTAAGCTTTTTATGCTAGTTTGTTTTTTCCATTAAGACTTTTTGTTATTCGTATCGGTGTTAAACAATAAAATTCTTGGTTTGTTTGGAGGAGAATCAATTATCAGAACATTTGTAATCGTAATTATTCTCAAATTCTCAACGTTACAACTATAATCTTCTCAACACATTTTTGGCATTTAATATCTTAGATGGTTTTCAATTGTTGAAGTTCTTGCACTAGCTTAGTTAAAGAAGCTTTGCTCTGTTATTCTGAGAGTTAATAAAATGGAAAAATAATTTATAAAAATAAAAACGAGTCATTTATAAATTTTAATTGTGAAGCTAAAACCTCACTTATCCTTTGCCACAGCTGTTTTAAAGCTATCTTTAGCAATTTGGTATTTTATAACATAAAAACAGTAGGTTCGAATCATTATATTGTTTTAGCTGATTTATAGCTAATTGTTGCTGTTATCAACTAGTTTCTAAAGTTAATTTCATCCAAAGAGCATGTCCTTGCTTGTTCATTTTCTTCAAAAATAATTTATTTATTTAATACAAAAATATAGAAAAATTGTGCGGAGAATATTGGTAAGTCGGAAAATATCGATTGGAGTAGTAATATTACGATAAAATTTGTGTCTGCTTTGCCTAATTAGTCACAACTATGTATTTTTAATTTAAAGGAATAATATTAAGAGAAATTAAATACGTGACAAAAAAATATTCTGTTTTTTTTTTGGAACACCTATTTTCGAACATTTAATTTGGCATCCAACGTCATTACCTTATAAAAAGGCTATTACTAGTGAATGCAACAATTTTTTTGTCAGATGTAAATTTTATTAAATACTGGGGATATAAAAAAATATATTTTCTTTTTAATTCCCACAATGTGACAAGAATTAAAACGCAAAAATATGGACTAAATTGCTTTGTTTCAACCTATGATTCCTAATCTGAATGTGTTCCAATACAGTATTTATATTTGAAAAATAACCCTTATAGATGGCATCTTTTACAAAGCATGAAACCAACCTATTCCATTGAACGAATTTACTTTTATTAAGATGAAAAATATATTTATTTTGAACCTATAATTACCTAATTTGATTGTCCTTTTTGAAAGTTCATCTTTAACCTAATAAGTAAAAACTAAAATAGAGATTTACACAAAATAAAAAGGCAAAAAAAACGCCACAGCTTCTTTAAAGTCCTTTGCTAAGCAAAGGACATTATTAAAAAAATGTGCAACTTATAAAATTTCACTACAATCCTTCAAAACCTTCATCCATTATTATGCATTATTTTGTTCTTCATTCATTCTTTCCAGTAATCTTCTAGGATCTTTCTGAATCCCTATGTCCTGAAAATATTGTTATTAATTAATTAATCGCTTCAATAGTATAAGAAACTAAATATAGCATAAGGTAAAAGTCCGAATGCAATATAACGGAGTGGATTTTTGAATGAAATAAACAGCGGTCATCAAAACATAAATGAACAGGGATTGTCTTGTAAATGAAAAGGGTCATGGTTACAAACCTCTAACCTAATTATGGTAGTTTGTTTTTTCCAATAGGACTTTTTGTTATTCGTATGTTTTAAACAATAAAATTTGTGGTTCTTTTTGAAGGAGAATCAATTACCAGAACATTTGTAATCATAATTATTCTCAAATTTTCTATTGCTCTTTAGCCCAAGCAACGAATCTATAACTATCTAAAAAAAATTAACTACTGATGTTTTCATATACTTTTACTTAGGCAAAGACGGGAGCTTTAATGGAAACTAAAACCCTCTCTCCCCAAAATATACATTTTATTTTGCAGAAGGTTTGTGAAGTAACCCATAGACAATAAAGACTAAATAGTAAAGTGGCGATCTAAAAGGGTTCTGTTTATTGTTTTTTTTTTTTCTACTAAGATGTATTTTGGCATAAGGGAGTATAGACAGAAATTCTCATAATCCAGATTATCATTTTATTTATTTTTAACGTAAAATAAAACTTATTTGAAATTTAAGAAAGTAAAATCTATGAGAAGCAGCAAGAACTGTCGCATTCTGAGATGATATAATGTCATAAAAAAAATAAATACTCTAACTAATGAGTAAAATAAAACATTTTTTTCTTATCGCTATTTATTTCTATCTTTCTATCGAAGTTCCTAAATCAAAAATATTTTAATACTGCGTCATATGTTTCCATAATATTAGACGGATTGCATTGAGGGGGATAACGCAAAACTACACTTAGTTCTTGTGCCATTGACAGGGAAAGTTAGAGTTACTCAATAACCGTTTTGTAGCCACTTCTCTCTGTTGTAAAATTGTGTTTAATCTCATTGCCTCCGTTTCACATTTTCATGCCAAATAAATGTATTCCTTAATGTTTAACATTATAAGAGTGTGGACGACTATGTCTGAACCAAAGGGCTATATGTGATCTAATCTTAAAGTACGAAGGACATCAAACTTAAAGCTTTTTTTCCTCCCCGGTTCCATCTTAGGTCTAATCAGTAGTTTCCTTGGGTGGTTCCTTGGGTCTTAGGCAGCTTTCTTGGATGTATAATAATTGTTTCTATGGTTTGCTTTGGGTTGTTATAACATTCTCAAGGTTAGAATCCCTGCTTAAAGCTTCACCAAACAAAGTATTTTTAAGTAAATTAAGTCTTTTTCAAATGAAAGCATTATTAGGACAATTTTTCAAGGGGAATCGTCCACAAATATTTTAAGGGGGGATTTTCAGAAAGGTTATAATTGTCCCGAGAGAATTTTACGGGGGGGGGGGGGGTGGTAGTTGACAGGAGACACCTGTTCAAGAACAAGTTTCCCGTGAATGAAGTAAAATGGTCATGAAGAAAAAACCAGATTTAACGGTATTATTTGAAAAATTATCAGAAACTTAATAAAAAAAAAGTAAGGAGCAGCCCTAAACTGAAAACACCGGGAAATTACTTCATATATAAGTGAGTTTGACTATTTGTCCCAACTTTTTAAGAGCGACTCCTGAAACCCAAAGGGTAACATAAATTAAGATAAAGGATGCTGCACTAGATCCTTAAGGTCCATCCCGGCGGTGCTGATCTCCGTCTCAAGGCCTTTCAACCAGAAAGTGCAAGGGGGATGAAAGCCAGCCACCCTAGGCTTTCGGACACCTTTCCTGTTTACCTTCCCCAGATTTCTCCAGGTACCCATTTGGAGCTTGGTCAACTCTGACTGAGCTTACTGAATCACAACACACTAAACCCCGTCCCAAACCAAATAATTGGATACACTAGGATTGGAACCCTCACCCTTTCGGACAAGGGATCCTAAATATAGCACACCAATCCACTCGGCTAGGAACCCAAAGCGTATGTAATTAGCATAAGAAGCTCTTTTAAAAGGACCAAAAACAACTATCATAAATAGCGAACTATTGAGGAGCAAGGTACAGAGCACAGTTTCACCCCCCCCTTATTCATCGAATAATTCCTGTTCTGTTTTAGTTTTAATCCTGGTCCTAATTTTCAATTGAAAAAACTTTTTTTTTAATTTAATTTACACAAAAAAGAATGGACAGTTCATAGAATAAAAATATGCACAAACTAGATATTGAATCTTTGAATATGTCCGTGTATTGTACTTGTTTGACAAACAACTTTTAGAACTAGGGCAATTATGTGAACAATTTAGAGAGCATTAACTTGAATAAGTAAGTATCCTTACAGCTAGTATTGAATCTGAATGAGTTCTTGACCTATCAGATATATTTGGCAAAGAAAAACTCGTATTTATAAGAGTCCCAAAGTTAACATTAACTTTGTTTTGGGTACGGGGCGACTTCAAAATTATAATTGCTGCAAATGTTAACCATAATTGAATATACCTTGCAATACATTTAGGCTGTATTGTTTGACGTCAATAAGCCACTTACTGTTGACCTACTACAAAAAACATATACAATATTGCTTTTTGACTCTTTGGAAGACGATAACAGTTGACAAAATAGATGGCTCTTATTGAATTGCTATATAATATATAGAAAAATTCGTGAATCTAAAAAAAGGCCTTGTTCCTATGCCCGTAGATGCTTTCATCAACATTATTTAAATCTAATGAGATTGGGTTGAGTGTCTCGCTTTATTTACTATATTTTATGGCACAGATCAAGGAATAGTATTACTAGCATTACAACTACCTCTTGGTACGTTATAATTCCTTCATTTACAAATAAATTGAAGCTTAAAGAGTAATAAAACAGTAGAACTTAAACAGTAAAGAAATTGGAGCGAAGAAACAGCAATATTATAAAGTTGATATGTATTTATTATAGTCAAAATTTATAGAAGATAAAACATACGAATTTTTAAATGTTAATAAATAACTCTTAATGTGGCAACATTAATTGAATCTGCTTATTCCAAAAAGTTCATTAAGTAGACACATGCTTTTGAAAGCATCGCGGGATCTATTGTTTCATTGCTGTAGTTAATTATGGAGAAAAGAACTGGATAAATAATGCTTAAAGTAAGCTCCTTAGAATCTATTACTTCTTAAAATATAATCCTGACATGGTAAAAAAAACGAACAAACATAGGACAAAGCCTGAAAACAAACAAAAATAAGATGCACATGGTTTTTTCCCTTAGAATTGATAGTAGAAAGTTAAGATGACATCAACTCATTGAGCTGCAAATGTGAAGGATCTATATTTAGGACTTAGGAAAAAGTTGTTCCCTGGTATTGGAGGATTAACAGACGGGGGTTACCAATTTTAAAGGCAAATCTAGCACGACGCGGTTACTATGCCAGTTACTGGAGGGGGAGATCTCTCGTTTGCCGAAAATAGTGGGATTTCCGCCGTTACTCCAACGGTTCCATACATACTAGCGTGATCGGATGGTCCAGGGCCACTTTTAAAAGCCAAGGTTTACCGATAAGATTTCTAACGATCTCTTTAGACTCTACCTAGGCTGAAAATTTGAAAGAGTATCGATTATTAACAACCAACTTTCTGTATTCACGTCAAGCTGCATAAGAACAGATTTAAAAAAAAACTATTACTTACAGCCTACGCTTCAAAACAAGTTACTGTAATATGGGTTATGGAGTCGTACATTCATTTTCCAGCCGATCCTAGGTCTTTGCCAAGAATGGCAAAGATTTAATAGGAAAAAAGGAAAAAAAGGAAAAATTTATTCTCTTTTAGAAATAATTTATTTTAGTTACAAAAGGTTTTTAACCCAATTAATTTACTTTAAAATGAGCTATTGAACAACCCTCTACGATGTTCCAGTGCCAAGCTATCTCTGGAAAAGAAAGAAAAAAGAAAAAAATATCCCGTTTGGGGAGAATAACGTGGTAAAAGTCAATTTGCTTGATTTTCAAGCCAATATATTTCCCTTGCTGTTCAAGCCAAGGGACAGAAAGTTTCCTATACAGGGGTTTCGGACAAGGCGGTTCTAATGGTGTACTTTTTGTTTTGATCTGACTCCTCTGTTAGGAACTATGGGTTTTTATATTTCTTAACATTGGACGTGATCGTCTCTTACTAGGTTGCTAGCTACCGCTGCAACCCGGATATTGTAAAGTAGCTGCCACTTTTCTTGATTTTCAAGCCAATATATTTCCCTTGCTGTTCAAGCCAAGGGACAGAAAGTTTCCTATAAAGGGGTTTCGGACAAGGCGGTTCTAATGGTGTACTTTTTGTTTTGATCTGACTCATTTTTTAGGAATTATGGTTTTTTATATTTCTTAACATTGGACGTGATCGTCTCTTACTAGGTTGCTAGCTACCGCTGCAACCCGGAAAAAATATTTCTTAACATTGGACGTGATCGTCTCTTACTAGGTTGCTATCTACCGCTGCAACCTGGATTTTCCGTTGCATTAGTTATTATGAGATAGACTTCGGTCCTTACTGTAATAAATATACTATCGCCATGAGTTAGTTCTTTACCATGTCGTAACAATTTGCTTTATAATAATAATTAAGTTTGTTAATTACAAAATGTTTCTATATGCAGCAGTTTTCTTAAAAATGAGCCATTACACAGCTATTTATTATGACCACGAACTGCTTGATTTAATACTTAAGTTACTATGGGTTCAGTTCGTTCCTTATTGTAATAATCCAGAATGAGAGAGTTTACAGTTTTGACTTTTCTTATATACTAATTATGACGTCACGGCGTAATGATTTTATTCCATGATGTCATGGCGCAATGGTATTATTTCATGACGTCTTCAGAAACAACAATATAATTTCGTGTTTTTCTATTCACGTCATAGTTCTAATATAAAACTATGATGACATTCATTATTTATCTAGTAGGGTTTCAGACAAGGTTATTCTAATGATGTACTTTTGTTTTGATCTGACTCTATTTTTAGGAGTTTTGGGTTTTTATATTTCTTAGCATTGGACTGATCGTCTCTTACTAGGTTGCTAGCTACTGCTGCAACCCAAATTCACATATATATTTATTTATGAGAGGCAGCCTGGCCGGTGGTCCAAGACACTGGTGTTAGCCACCAGTCTCTTCGGAGTCGTGGGTTCAAATCTTACCGCTGGTATACGATTATGTTTGAAAGACTGCAGTGTGAAAAGACATCAAAAATGCAGTTTTTGGTGGAAAAATTTATTCTCTTTTAGAAATAATTTATTTTAGTTACTATAGATTTTTAACCCAATTAATTTCCTTTAAAATGAGCTATTGAACAACCCTCTACGATGTTCCAGTGCCAAGCTATCTCTGGATACAAAAAAAAAGAAAAAAAATCCCGTTTGTGGAGAATAACGTGGTTAAAGTCAATTTTCTTGATTTCCAAGCCAATATATTTCCCTTGCTGTTCAAGCCAAGGGACAGAAAGTTTCTTATACTGGGGTTTCGGACAAGGCGGTTCTAATGGTGTACTTTTTGTTTTGATCTGACTCCTTTTTTAGGAACTATGGGTTTTTATATTTCTTAACATTGGACGTGATCGTCTCTTACTAGGTTGCTAGCTACCGCTGCAACCCGGAGGTTGCTAGCTACCGCTGCAACCCGGATAATTATTTTTCTTAACATTAGACGTGATCATCTCGTACTAGGTTGCTAGCTACCGCTGCAACCCGGATTACATTTTAAACAACTATATCTACTAGCAAACAAGTCAAATACATGTGATGGTTTGATCTTCTAATGATCGTCTTTTAATATAATCTCTTACTAGGTTGCTAGCTACCGCTGCAACCCGGAATAATCCTTTGGACTTGAGCCCATTCTTTACTAAACATCTTTATATTAAATATTTAAGTTACTATTGGCTAGAGTCTGTTCTTTATTATAAATCTTTCAAATTAATTACAAACAGGAAAAAGCCTATGGCTTTTTCTTCTTTGAAATAGTAAGAGACTAGCCTTAAGCAATCAAATAGCTAACTAAATCAAATGTATGTAATGGGTTTTTATTCCAATGGTCGTCTTTTAATGGAAAATTGTAATATATTGGCCTTAAATATAACTGTACTAGCCTACACTATAGTTAAGTGGCCTATAAAATTTAGCAGAAGCAAGAGGTCGTTCTTTATTATAAATTCTCAAAGAATCAGGCAGCTAACTAAGTCCAATATAAGCAATTGTTTGTTCTTCTATTGATCATCTTTTAATTTGGCGTTTCTTACTAGGTTGCTAGCTACCACTTAATCCCGTATTATGTAATAGGTTACTAGCTACCGCTGCAACCTAGATATTCTTATTTCTGCTACTATGGGCTAAGGTTCGTTCTTTCATGTAAAACTTGCAAAACATTTTTTAAGTCTGATGAAGATTTAACTAAAGGTTGCAAGTCGACGATTTTGTTTTGGCCTTATTATAATTGGTATGGTGAAATAATAATATGCATATGGCTCTTAAATCATACTTCTGTATGGTCCCATATGGTTTACTGGCTAGGATAGTTAACTTTCACTTAACAGGCCCGGGTTCGATTCCCGGTGTGGGAAAATTTTTAACTCTATAATCTTCGAACATTCGAACCTTTTATAATTTATAATGATGTATAATATACATACTGTAATCTTAACTATAGTGAAGTTTCCTATGCAAGTTAGTATAGGGAAGAGTTCGATCTTTATTATAATTTTTTTAGGAGTTGGGGGGTTTTATATTTCTTAACATTGGACGTGATCGTCTCTTACTAGGTTGCTAGCTACCGCTGCAACCCGGATATAAATACTGTAATCTTAACTATAGTGAAGTTGCCTATGCAAGTTAGTATAGGGAAGAGTTCGATCTTTATTATAAATTTATGTACAAACATTAAATATCTTTGAAAAGACTGCGGTATGAAAAGACATCAAAAATGCAATGTTTAGTGAAAAAATTTATTCTCTTTTAGAAATAATTTATTTTAGTTACAAAAGACTTTTAACCCAATTAATTTCCTTTAAAATGAGCCATTGAACAACTCTCTACGATGTTCAACTGCCAAGCTATCTGTTGAATTACTAACCTATACTAATTAAGTGGCGTATAAAATTTAGTATTGGCAAGAGGTCGTTCTTTATTATAACTATTTAAAGTCTAAATAAAATTTCTATTAATTAGTACTACATTAGATCCTCTTGACTGACATCGATCCTTTATGTAAATCATGAACTATATCGGTCCTTTATGTAATATTCTTTCTTATATGAACATTTCTTGGCGTAGTGGTTAGCACTTAGGATTTTGAATCCTGCGATTTGAGTTCAAATCTCGGTGGACGATTTTTACGAAATGTAGCTTACTTATACTACCATTTAGGTTTCTGCCGTAATTCTTTCTTTTCAAATTTAAATTAGTTATTATTGCCTAAAGTTAGTTCTTTACCATATCGTAACAATTTATTTTATAGTAATAATCATTTTTGGTAGTTACAAAAGGTTTCTATATACAGCAATTTCCTTTAAGATGAGTCATTAGACAGCTCTTTATTATGACCACGAACAATTTAATTTAATACTTCAGTTATTATGAATTACAGTTCGTTCCTTATTGTAATGTGAAAAGACATCGAAAATGCAGTTTTTGGTGGTAAAATTTATTCTCTTTTAGAAATAATTTATTTTTGTTGAAAAAGGTTTTTAACCCAATTAATTTCCTTTAAAATGAGCTATTGAACAACCCTCTACAATGTTCCAGTGCCAAGCTATCTCTGGATACAAAAGAAAAGAGAAAAAAATATGCCGTTTGTGGAGAATAACGTGGTAAAAGTCAATTTGCTTGATTTTCAAGCCAATATATTTTCTTTGTTATTCAAGCCAAAGGGCGGTAAGTTTCCTTTATAGAGGTTTCAGACAAGGCGGTTCTAATGGTGTACTTTTGTTTTGATCTGACTCCTCTGTTAGGAACTATGGATTTTTATATTTCTTAACATTTAACCGCTGCAACCCGGATTTGTTATTCCAATTATCGTCTTCTAATGTAATTTATATTTCTTAACATTGGACGTGATCGTCTCTTACTAGGTTGCTAGATACCGCTGCAACCCGGATCTTTATTGTAACGAAGAGACTCCGAGTTATAGCTGCCACTGCAACCCGGATACTGCTGCAATCTGGAGAGCCTGCAGCTACCCCTGGAACCACCATATATAAGTTACTATTGGCGAGAGATTGTTCTTTACTGTAAAACTTTTGATGCGTACGACTAAACTTGATGAAACTTAAATATTTAAAATCATCCTAAAAGTCTGATTCTTTTGAAGTATCTATTGATATTAAAATTCTGTTTTTCAGAGTTACGGTTACTCTTAAGACGATTCGCTCTTACTACAACAGTTCGTTATGAAGAACTGTTTGACTATTCCATTTTTACTATGGGGCATGATCATCTCTTACTAGGTTGCTAGATACCGCCACAACCCCGATAGGTTGCAAGCTACTGCCGCAACCTGGACTCCAGTTACTATGGGCTATAGTCGCCCTTTAATGTAAAATTCTAATGATGTACTTTTGTTTTGATTTGACTCTATTTTTAGGAGTTTTGTTACATTTCTTAGCATTGGACTGATCGTCTCTTACTAGATTGCTAGCTACTGCTGCAACCCAGATTCACATATATAGTTATTTATGAGAGGCAGCCTGGCCAAGTGGTCCAAGGCACTGGTGTTAGCCACCAGTCTCTTCGGAGGCGTGGGTTCAAATCTTACCGCTGGTATACGATTATGTTTGAAAGACTGCAGTGTGAAAAGACATCAAAAATGCAGTTTTTGGTGGAAAAATTTATTCTCTTTTAGAAATAATTTATTTTAGTTACAAAAGGTTTTTAACCCAAATAATTTCCTTTAAAATGAGCTATTGAACAACCCTCTACGATGTTCCAGTGCCAAGCTGTCTGTGGAAAAGAAAAAAGAAAAAAAGAAAGAAAAAAATATCCTGTTTAGGCAGAATGTTGTAGTAGCTGCCGCTTTTTTTGATTTTCAAGCCAATATATTTCCCTTGCTGTTCAAGCCAAGGGACAGAAAGTTTACTATACAGGGGTTTAGGACAAGGCGGTTCTAATGGTGTACTTTTTGTTTTGATATGACTCCTTTGTTAGGAACTATGGGTTTTTATATTTCTTAACATTGGACGTGATCGTCTCTTACTAGGTTGCTAGCTATCGCTGCAACCCGGAAAAAAAACACATTGTGCCCACATCGTTCTTTACTCAGGCAGTGCTAGCGCGCTGCCTATGATAATAAACTGATTACACACAGGAAAAAGCCTACGGCTTTTTCTTCTTTTAAATAGTAAGAGACGAGTCTCAAATAATCAAGTAGCTAGCTAATTCCAAAGGTATTCAATTTTTGTTATTCCAATGATCGTTTTTTATTGTAACTAGGTTTCAGCCATCTCTACAGCCATGATACTATTGGAAATTACATAATCCCTATTTATGTTTTAGTTAACATGGGCAAGGTATCGTTCTTTATTGTATACACCGTATATCAGTTACTATGTGCGAGAGATCGTTCTTTATTATATCTCTTTTCAAGATACTATCTCTGTTGTTTGTGTAGTACTGTTTTTGCAAATTGCGTATAGCTTGCTTCGATCTAACCATTATTCTAATCAAGAATGAGAGAATTTACATCTGTGTCGTTCTTAAGTAGTAATTATGACGTCACGGCGTAATGATTTTATTGACGTCAAGGCGCAATGATATTATTTCATGAAGTCATCAGAAACAACAATATAATTTCGTGTTTTTCTATTCACTTCATAGCTCTAATATAAAGCTACGACATTCATTATTTATCTAGTAGGGTTTCAGACAAGGTAGTTCTAATGATGTACTTTTGTTTTGATCTTACTCTATTTTTAGGACTTTTGTTATATTTCTTAGCATGGGACTGATCGTCTCTTACTAGGTTGCTAGCTACTGCTGCAACCCAAATTCACATATATATTTATTTATGAGAGGCAGCTTGGCCGAGTGTTCGAAGACACTGGTGTTAGCCACCAGTCTCTTCGGAGGCGTGGGTTCAAATCTTACCGCTGGTATACGATTATGTTTGAAAGACTGCAGTGTGAAAAGACATCAAAAATGCAGTTTTTGGTGGAAAAATTTATTCTCTTGTAGAAATAATTTATTTTAGTTACTTTAGATTTTTAACCCAATTAATTTCCTTTAAAATGAGCTATTGAACAACCCTCTACGATGTTCCAGTGCCAAGCTATCTGTGGAAAAGAAAAAGAAAAAAAAAGAAAAAAATATCCCGTTTGGGGAGAATAACGTGGTTAAAGTCAATTTTCTTGATTTTCAAGCCAATATATTTCCCTTGCTGTTCAAGCCAAGGAACAGAAAGTTTCCTATACAGGGGTTTCGGACAAGGTGGTTCTAATGGTGTACTTTTTGTTTTGATCTGACTCCTTTGTTAGGAACTATGGGTTTTTATATTTCTTAACATTGGACGTGATCGTCTCTTACTAGGTTGCTAGCTATCGCTGCAACCCGGACTTGATTTTCAAGCGGTAGAACTCTTTCTAATTGATTACAAACAGGAAAAAGCCTACGGCTTTTTCTTCTTTGAAATAGTAAGATACTAGCCTCAAACAATCAAGTATCTAACTAAATCAAATGTATGTATTGGGTTTTTATTCCAATGACAGTCGGTTGGTGGAAAATTTTAATATATTGACCTTAAATATAATAACTGTACTAGCCTATACAATAGTTAAGTGGCCTATAAAATTTAGTATAGGCAAGAGGTCGTTCTTTATTATAAAATTAAGAAATTACTATTACTGATTAGGCATCATAGATATTTTTGCAGTTTACATAATAATTTTAGCGATTAAGCCAAAAAAGAAAATTTTGGTTCCAGGAGTCTCGGTTACTATTGAGACAAGTAGCTATTATTACTATAGAGTTCATTACCATGAACTGTTTGATTGCTTCAAAATTCAAATATCTTTAAAAAGACTGCAGCATGAAAATACATCAAAAATGCAATTTTTTTGACAAAATTGATTCTACTTTAAAAAGTATTTTATTTTTAATTACAAAAGGCACTAGATGTTGCAATTTCCTTTAAAATGAGCTATTATACAGCTCTCTATGATTTTCCAGGGCCCAGCTAGCTGAGAAGAAAAATCAAGCGGAAAGAAAAAAATATCCCGTTTGTGGAGAATAACGTGGTAAAAGTCAATTTGCTTGATTTTCAAGCCAATATATTTTCTTTGTTATTCAAGCCAAAGGGCGGTAAGTTTCCTTTATAGAGGTTTCGGACAAGGCAGTTCTAATGGTGTACTTTTTGTTTTGATCTTACTCTTTTTTTAGGAGTTGGGGGGGTTTATATTTCTGTACATTGGAGGTAATCGTCTCTTACTAGGTTGCTAGCTACCGCTGCAACCCGGATAACCCCATTAATTTTCTTTAAAATGAGCCATTGAACAACTCTCTATGATGTTCCAGTGCCAAGCTATCTGTTGAATTACTAACCTATACTATAACTAAGTGGCGTATAAAATTTATTACTGGCAACAGGTCCTTCTTTATTATAACTTTATTATAAACACACACCCGTATGCACCTCTCAGTTACTATAGGTTAGAGTTCGTTCTTTATTGTAATATATTTCTTAACATTGGACGTGATCGTCTCTTACTAGGTTGCTAGCTACCGCTGCAACCCGGATCCTGTATGTTACTTTATGATTTATCATTACAAACAGGAAAAAGCCTACGGCTTTTTCTTCTTTGAAATAGTAAGAGACGAACCTCAACACCATATATCAGTTACTACGGATGAGAGATCGTTCTTTACTGTACTTGCTGTTCAAGCCAAGGAACTGAACGTTTCCTATACAGGGGTTTCGGACAAGGCGGTTTTAATGGTGTACTTTTTATGTATCTGACTCCTTGTTTAGGTACTACGAATTTTTATATTTCTTAACATTGGACGTGATCGTCTCTTACTAAGTTGCGAGCGACCGCTGCAACACAGACTAGGTTGCTAGATACCACTGCAACCCGGATAATTGACAAACGCCATTTATGATGAGCTATATTCGTCCTTTATGTAAC
This sequence comes from Artemia sp. Qi Xiang Cuo, assembly GCF_049724085.1. Lineage (NCBI taxonomy): Eukaryota > Metazoa > Arthropoda > Branchiopoda > Anostraca > Artemiidae > Artemia > Artemia sp. Qi Xiang Cuo. Next base: position 31,100,904 of record NC_142811.1, read on the forward strand.
TACACCTGGAACCACCATATATCAGTTAGTATGGGAGAGAGATCGTTCTTTACTGTAATTAACATTGGACGTGATCGTCTCTTACTAGGTTGCTAGCTACCGCTGCAACCCGGATTCTAGCTAAAATAATGAAGATAATATGAATGAACCACAGTTTTCAGTTTCTTTGGACTTGAGTTCGTTTTTTAACTAAAAATACAAACAGGAAAAAGCCTATGGCTTTTTCTTCTTTTAAATAGTAAGAGACGAAACTCAAACAATCAAGTAGCTAACTAAGTCCAATGTATGGAATGGTTTGTTATTTCAGTGATCGTCTTTTAATGTAATTTAACTCTATAATCTTCGAACATTAGAAGCTCTAAACCTTTTATAATTTATAATGAACCACATCGATCTTTTATGTAATTTATCTAGTAGGGTTTCAGACAAGGTAGTTTCAATGATGTACTTTCGTTTTGATCTTACTCTATTTTTAGGAGTTTTGTTATATTTCTTAGCATGGGACTGATTGTCTCTTACTAGGTTGCTAGCTACTGCTGCAACCCAAATTCACATATATATATATTTATGAGAGGTAGCCTGGCCGAGTGGTCCAAGACACTGGTGTTAGCCACCAGTCTCTTCGGAGGCGTGGGTTCAAATCTTACCGCTGGTATACGATTATGTTTGAAAGACTGCAGTGTGAAAAGACATCAAAAATGCAGTTTTTGGTGGAAAAATTTATTCTCTTTTAGAAATAATTTATTTTAGTTACTATAGATTTTTAACCCAATTAATTTCCTTTAAAATGAGCTATTGAACAACCCTCTACGATGTTCCAGTGCCAAGCTATCTGTGGAAAAGAAAAAAAAAGAAAAAAGAAAAAAATATCCCGTTTGGGGAGAATAACGTGGTTAAAGTCAATTTTCTTGATTTTCAAGCCAATATATTTCCCTTGCTGTTCAAGCCAAGGGACAGAAAGTTTCCTATACAGGGGTTTCGGACAAGGCGGTTCCAATGGTGTACTTTTTGTTTTGATCTGACTCCTTTGTTAGGAACTATGGGTTTTTATATTTCTTAACATTGGACGTGATCGTCTCTTACTAGGTTGCTAGCTACCGCTGCAACCCGGAAATTTCATGACGTCATCAGAAACAACAATATAATTTCGTGTTTTTCTATTCACTTCATAGCTCTAATATAAAGCTACGACATTCATTATTTATCTAGTAGGGTTTCAGACAAGGTAGTTCTAATGATGTACTTTTGTTTTGATCTTACTCTATTTTTAGGACTTTTGTTATATTTATTAGCATGGGACTGATCGTCTCTTACTAGGTTGCTAGCTACTGCTGCAACCCAAATTCACATATATATATTTATTTATGAGAGGCAGCCTGGCCGAGTGGTCCAAGACACTGGTGTTAGCCACCAGTCTCTTCGGAGGCGTGGGTTCAAATCTTACCGCTGGTATACGATTATGTTTGAAAGACTGCAGTGTGAAAAGACATCAAAAATGCAGTTTTTGGTGGAAAAATTTATTCTCTTTTAGAAATAATTTATTTTAGTTACTATAGATTTTTAACCCAATTAATTTCCTTTAAAATGAGCTATTGAACAACCCTCTACGATGTTCCAGTGCCACGCTATCTGTGGAAAAGAAAAAGAAAAAAAAAGAAAAAAATATCCCGTTTGGGGAGAATAACGTGGTTAAAGTCAATTTTCTTGATTTTCAAGCCAATATATTTCCCTTGCTGTTCAAGCCAAGGGACAGAAAGTTTCCTATACAGGGGTTTCGGACAAGGCGGTTCTAATGGTGTACTTTTTGTTTTGATCTGACTCCTTTGTTAGGAACTATGGATTTTTATATTTCTTAACATTGGACGTGATCGTCTCTTACTAGATTGCTAGCTATCGCTGCAACCCGGATGGACTAAGGTTCGTTCTTTCATGTAAAACTAGCAAAACATTTTTTCAGCCTGATGAAGATTTAACTAATGTGTCAAAAGTAAGGTTGCAAGTCGACGATTTTGTTTTGGCCTTATTATAATTGGTATGGTGAAATAATAATACGCATATGGCTCTTAAATCATACTTCTTCATGGTTCAATATGGTCTAGTGGCTAGGATAGTTAACTTTCACTTAACAGGTTCGGGTTCGATTCCCGGGCTGGGAAAATTTTTAACTCTATAATCTTCGAACATTTGAACCTTTTATAATTTATAATGATGCATAATATAAATACTGTAATCTTAACTATAGTGAAGTTGCGTATGCAAGTTAGTATAGGGAAGAGTTCGATCTTTATTATAATAACTGGTATACGATTATGTTTGAAAGACTGCAGTGTGAAAAGACATCAAAAATGCAGTTTTTGGTGGAAAAATTTATTCTCTTTTAGAAATAATTTATTTTAGTTACTATAGATTTTTAACCCAATTAATTTCCTTTAAAATGAGCTATTGAACAACCCTCTACGATGTTCCAGTGCCAAGTTATCTGTGGAAAAGAAAAAAGAAAAAAAGAAAAAAATATCCCGTTTAGACAGAAACGGGATATTGCTGCCACTTTTCTTGATTTTCAAGTCAATATATTTCCCTTGCTGTTCAAGCCAAGGGACAGAAAGTTTCCTATACAGGGCTTTTGGACAAGGCGGTTCTAATGGTGTACTTTTGAATTTGATCTGACTCCTTTGTTAGGAACTATGGGTTTTTATATTTCTTAACATTGGACGTGATCGTCTCTTACTAGGTTGCCAGCTACCGCTGCAACCCGGAAAAAGACAAAAAAAATATCCCGTTTAGGCAGAATGTGTAGTAGCTGCCACTATTCTTGATTTTCAAGCCAATATATTTCCCTTGCTGTTCAAGCTAAGGGGCAGAAAGTTTACTATACAGGGGTTTCGGACAAGGCGGTTCTATTGGTGTACTTTTGAATTTGATCTGACTCCTGTTTTAGGAATTATGGGTTTTTATATTTCTTAACATTGGACGTGACCGTCTCTTACTAGGCTGCTAGCTACCGCTGCAACCCGGATGACATTCATTATTGATATAGTAGGGTTTTAGACAAGGTAGTTCTAATGATGTACTTTTGTTACTATATACTATATATTACCTAAACTATAGTTAAGTGGCCCATAAAATTTAGTATAGGCAAAAGGTCGTTCTTTATTATAAATTCCAGTGCCAAACTATCTGTGGAAAACAAGAAAAAAAAGAAAAAAAAATATCCCGTTTAGACAGAATGTTGTAGTAGCTGCCACTTTTCTTGCTGTTCAAGCCAAGGGACAGAAAGTTTCCTATACAGGGGTTTCGGACAAAACGGTTCTAATGGTTTACTTTTTGTTTTGATCTGATTCCTGTTTTAGGAACTATGGGTTTTTATATTTCTTAACATTGGACGTGATCGTCTCTTACCAGGTTGCTAGCTTCCGCTGCAACCCGGATTCTTGTTGAAAGATAAACGTGTATGAATATTCCATTAACTTTTTACGTTATAAATTATAATATAATACGAGAAAATTTAATCACTTTTTACCCTTACAACTTTATATTCGTTCTTTATAATAATACTATCACTGATTAGGCATCATAAATATTTTTGCAGCTTACGTAATAATTTTAGCGATTAAGCCAAAAAAGAAAATTTTGGTTCCAGGAGTTTCAGTTACTATTGAGACAAGTAGCTATTATTACTATAGAGTTCATTACCATGAACTGTTTGATTGCTTCAAAATTCAAATATCTTTGAAAAGACTGCAGCATGAAAATACACCAAAAATGCATTTTTTTTGACAAAATTGATTCTACTTTAAAAAGTATTTTATTTTTAATTACAAAAGGCACTAGATGTAGCAATTTCCTTTAAAATGAGCTATTATACCGCTCTCTATGATTTTTCAATGCCCAGCTAGCTGAGGAGAAATATCAAGCGGAAAGAAAAAAATATCCCGTTTGTGGAGAATAACGTGGTTAAAGTCAATTTTCTTGATTTTCAAGCCAATATATTTTTTTTGTAATTCAAGCCAAAGGGCGGTAAGTTTCCTTTATAGGGGTTTCGGAAAAGGCGTTTCTAATGGTGTACTTTCTAATTTGATCTGACTATTTTTTTAGGAGTTGAGGGGTTTTATATTTCTTAACATTGGAGGTGATCGTCTCTTACTAGGTTGCTAGCTACCGCTGCAACCCGGATGCTAGCTACCGCTGCAACCCAGATTACTTCTCTATACACCTGGACGGTTGAATACCTTTGCTTTTCCTATTTCTTATATTCGATTCGGTAATCTTCATCATTATCATACCGTTCCTTGATCTTTTGTTTGGCTGTCTCAATTTTCGCATGTCTATAAACTATATCATTATAATAACGCTGTTTGTCACTATCAATTTTCGCATCTCGATACGCGTGGTCGGTTGAATACCTTTGCTTTTCTCTTTTCAAGATACTATCTCTGTTGTTTGTGTAGTAGTGTTTTTTTAACTTGCGTATAGCATGCTTTGATCTAACCATTATCTAATTATGAATGAAAACATTTACAGTTCTGACGCTTCTTATATAATAATTATGACGTCACGACGTAATGATTTTATTTCATGACGTCATGGCGCAATGGTATTATTTCATGACGTCTTCAGAAACCACAATATAATGTCGTGTTTTTCTATTCACGTCATAGCTCTAATATAAAACTATGACGACATTCATTATTTATCTAGTAGGGTTTCAGACAAGGTAGTTCTAATGATGTACTTTTGTTTTGATCTGACTCTATTTTTAGGAGTTTTGGGTTTTTATATTTCTTAGCATTGGACTGATCGTCTCTTACTAGGCTGGTAGCTGCTGCTGCAACCCAGATTTACATATATATTATTTATGAGAGGCAGCCTGGCCGAGTGGTCCAAGGAACTGGTGTTAGCCACCAGTCTCTTCGGAGGCGTGGGTTCAAATCTTACCGCTGGTATAATGTTTGAAATACTGCAGTGTAAAAAGACATCAAAAATGCAGTTTTTGGTGGAAAAATTTATTCTCTCTTAGAAATAATTTATTTTAGTTACTATAGATTTTTAACCCAATTAATTTCCTTTAAAATGAGCCATTGAACAACTCTCTACGATGTTCCAGTGCCAAGCTATCTCTGGAAAAGAAGAAAAAAGAAAAAAAGAAAAAAATATCCCGTTTTGGCAGAATTTTGTAATAGCTGCCACTTTTTTTGATTTTCAATCCAATATATTTCCCTTGCTGTTCAAGCCAAGGGACAGAAAGTTTCCTATACAGGGGTTTCGGACAAGGCGGTTCTAATGGTGTACTTTTTGTTTTGATCTGACTCCTTTGTTAGGAACTATGGATTTTTATGTTTCTTAACATTGGACGTGATCGTCTCTTACTAGGTTGCTAGCTATCGCTGCAACCCGGATGGACTAAGGTTCGTTCTTTCATGTAAAACTAGCAAAACATTTTTTCAGCCTGATGAAGATTTAACTAATGTGTCAAAAGTAAGGTTGCAAGTCGACGATTTTGTTTTGGCCTTATTATAATTGGTATGGTGAAATAATAATACGCATATGGCTCTTAAATCATACTTCTTTTTGGTTCAATATGGTCTAGTGGCTAGGATAGTTAACTTTCACTTAACAGGCTCGGGTTCGATTCCCGGGGTGGGAAAATTTTTAACTCTATAATCTTCGACCATTTGAACCTTTTATAATTTATAATGATGCATAATATAAATACTGTAATCTTAACTATAGTGAAGTTGCGTATGCAAGTTAGTATAGGGAAGAGTTTGATCTTTATTATAATTCTTAACATTGGACGTGATCGTCTCTTACTAGGTTGCTAGCTACCGCTGCAACCCGGATAAATGCTAGCTACCGCTGCAACCCGGATAACTTTATGTAAATTTTATGCTATATCATTATAAACAGGAAAAAGCCTACGGCTTTTTCTGCTTCGAAATAGTAAGAGACGAACCTCAAGTAACTACCCCTGGAACCACCATTTATCAGTTACAATGGATGAGAGATCGTTCTTTACTGTAATGACAAAATTGATTCTACTTTAAAAATTTTATTTTTAATTACAAAAGTGATTAGATGTTGCAATTTCCTTTAAAATGAGCTATTATACAGCTCTCTATGATTTTCCAGTACCCAGCTAGTTGAGGAGAAAAATCAAGCGGAAAGAAAAAAAATCCCGTTTGTGGAGAATAACGTGGTTAAAGTCAATTTTCTTGATTTTCAAGCCAATATATTTTCTTTGTTTTTCAAGCCAAATTGCGGTTAGTTTCCTTTATAGGGGTTTCGGACAAGGCGGTTCTAATGGAGTACTTTTTGTTTTGATCTGACTCTTGTTTTAGGAGTTGGGGGGTTTTATATTTCTTAACATTGGAGGTGATCGTCTCTTACTAGGTTGCTAGCTACCGCTGCAACCCGGATCAGAATCGCTAAAGTTATTGTGTAAACTGCAAAAATGTTTATGGTGTTCTCCTAGAGTTACTCCTAAAGTGCGTATCTCTATAACGCTGTGCTATATTTCCGTAGAAAAGAAATTCTTTTTTTATTTTAGTTTTCAGTTCAGAATAGCTAAAGTTACTGTGTAAACTGCAAAAATGTTTATTGTGTCTGAGCATTAATTTAAAAAATTTTAATTCAAACTAGAAAAATACCTGAAAATTCAGAATCGGTTTTTTTTTGTTTGGTTTTTACTACTCGTCATGGGATTTTATGGGTAGAACTTTAAATGTAAGAAAAGATCGTGGTTACAGCAATAGCTAGCAATCCCTTCAGTTTGTATGAGTATGTGTTTGTGTATGCTGCAACCCGGACTACAATTAATTATTATTTCAATTCCTGTGAGCTAGTGTTCGTTCTTTATTATAACCGCTGCAACCCGCTGCAACCCGTATTTCTACCACTGCAACCCGTATTATGTAATTAATAGGTTGCTAGCTACCGCTGCAACCTAGATATTCGTATTTCTGTTACTATGAGCTAGGTTCGTTCTTCACTGTAAAATCGCTGCAAACTGGATACGACGACTCCTTCGATACGAAGTGCCTGAGTGAAGAAGAAAAAAACACATTGTGCCCACATCGTTCTTTACTCAGGCAGTGCTAGCGCGCTGTCTCTGATAATAAACTGATTACACACAGGAAAAAGCCTACGGCTTTTTCTTCTTTGAAATAGTAAGAAACGAGTCTCAAGCAATCAAGTAGCTAGCTAATTCCAATGTATGCAATTGTTTGTTATTCCAATGATCGTCTTTTATTGTAACTATGTTTCAGCCATCTCTACAGCCATGATACTGATGGAAATTATATAATCCCTATTTATGTTTTAGTTAACATGGGCAAGGTGTCGTTCTTTATTGTAAAATATTTTAAAAATAATTTGTTTCATAACTACAAAAAGTTTTTAACCCCATTAATTTGCTTCAAAATGAGCCATTAAACAACTCTCTACGATGTTCCAGTGCCAAGCTATCTGTGGAATTACTAACCTATACTATAATTAAGTGACGTATAAAATTTAGTATAGGCAAGAGGTCGTTCTTTATTATAAAACCCGGGTAAAAACCTCAAACAATAAATTAGCTAACTAATTTCATTGTATGCAATGGTTTGTTATTCCCATGATCGTCTCTTAATGTAATTTTTTATTTCTTAACATTGGACGTGATCGTCTCTTACTAGGTTGCTAGCTACCACTGCAATCCGGATTATTATATTTTTAACTTTGGACGTGATCGTCTCTTACTAGGAGGATGCTAGCTACCGCTGTAACCCAGATTAACATGTAAAAAGATGTATTAAGGAATTAAATATCATGACTTATATGTAACATATATTATAAGTCTCCGATAGTGCAGTGGTAAGTATCCCTGCCTGTCACGCGGAAGACCGGGGTTCGATTTCCTGTCGGAGAGAATTTTTAATATATTAAATTTAAAGCAATATTTCTTAAATTGAAAATTAAAAAGATACTCAGTTTAGCTACCTCCTAATCAAAACTTTAATATAAATTAGTATAGACAAGAGGTCGTTCTTTATTATAACTTTGTTTGATGTGAAATTACAAACAGGAAAAAGCCTAGGACTTTTTCTTAATTGGAATAGTAAGAGACGACCTGGCTACAAACTATGATTGACATCATTGATCAATCTTTAACATGAAATGTTCTTTACTGTCATGGTTTGTTCTTTTCTAGGTTTCAGCCATCTCTAAAGCCATGATACTGATGGAAATTGCATAATCCCTATTTATGTTTCATTTAACATGGGCTAGGTGTCATTCTTTATTGTAAAACAATCAATGTGTACAATGGTTTGCCATTCCAATAATCGTCTTTTAATGTAATTTCTTTTGATCTGACTCCTCTGTTAGGAAATATGGGTTTTTATATTTCTTAACATTGGACGTGATCGTCTCTTACTAGGTTGCTAGCTACCGCTGCAATCCGGACAAGCCAAAGGACGGTAAGTTTGCTATATAGAAGTTTTGGACAAGGTGGTTGTAATAGTGTACTACTAGGTTGTTAGCTACCGCTGCAACCCGGATAAACCTTGATTACAAACAGGAAAAAGCCTACGGCTATTTCTTCTTTGAAATAGTAAGAGACAAACCTCAAACAATCAAGTAGCTATCTAAGTCCAATGTATGCAATGGTCTTTATTCCAATGATTGTATTTTAATGTAACCATTTCATTTTTACTATGGGTCGTGATCGTCTCTTAGTAGGTTGCTAGCTACCACTGCAACGCAGATTCCAGTTACTATAGACTAAAGTTCATCCTTTAATTTAACTTTCAAACAAGAAAGGTTTTGATGTAATGATGGCCACGATTTTAGAAAACCTACAATCTCTACAGCCATGATACTGATGAAAATTATATAATCCCTATTTATATTTCAGTTAACATGGGCTAGGTGTTGTTCTTTATTGTAATTATATTTCTTAGCATTGGACTGATCGTCTCTTACTGGGTTGCTAGCTACTGCTGCAACCCAAATTCACATATATATTTATTTATGAGAGGCAGCCTGGCCGAGCGGTCCAAGGCACTGGTGTTAGCCACTAGTCTCTTCGGAGGCGTGGGTTCAAATTTTACCGCTGGTATTATGTTTGAAAGACTGCAGTGTGGAAAGACATCAAAAATGCAGTTTGTGGTGGAAAAATTTATTCTCTTTTAGAAATAATTTATTGTAGTTACTATAGATTTTTAACCCAATTAATTTCATTTAAAATGAGCCATTGAACAACCATCTACGATGTTCCAGTGCCAAGCTATCTCTGGAAACAAAGAAAAAAAGAGAAAAAAAATATCCTGTTTAGGCAGAATGTTGTAGTAGCTGCCACTTTTCCTGATTTTTAAGCCAATATATTTCACTTGCTCTTCAAGTCAAGGGACAGAAAGTTTACTATACAGGGGTTTCGGACAAGGTGGTTCTAATGGTATACTTTTTGTTTTGATCTGACTCCCTTTTTAGGAGCTATGGGTTTTTATATTTCTTAACATTGGAGGTGATCGTCTCTTACTAGGTTGCTAGCTACCGCTGCAACTCGGATATGATTTATGTCTAATATTCATGTAAACATCTTTAATTCTCTCTTAATAACAAGGGTTCGTAGCTCAGAGGTAGAGCAATTGACTGCAGATCGATAGATCACTGGTTCGAATCCGGTTGGACCCTTATTTTTCAGAAAATAATACTATGGACGAAAGTTCGTTCTTTAATGTAATGTTATTCCAATGATTGTCTTTTAATGTAATTTTTAGGAGTTAGGGGTTTTTATATTTCTTAACATTGGACGTGATCGTCTCTTACTAGGTTGCTAGCTACCGATGCAACCCGGATATAAAGTCTAAATAAAACTTCTATTAATTAGTACTACATTAGATCCTCTTGAATGACATCGATCCCTTATGTAAAACCTTACTGACCTATATTATAGTTAAGTGGCCAATAAAATATAGCATAGGCAAGAGGTCGTTCTTTATTATATTAATCTCATACAGTTTTTTCCTTCCATTTTGTTTCCAGTATCTGTTTCCTTCATGTTGGATGTATTTTTTCAGTTTAATATCATACAGTTTTTTCCTTTCAGTTTGTTTCAAGTATCTGTTTCCTTCATGTTGAATGTATTTTTTAAGTTTAATCTAATAAATTTTTATTCTTTCCAGTATCTGTTTCCTTCATGTTGGATGTAATTATTCAGTTTAATCTCATACAGTTTTTTCCTTCCAGTTTGTTTCCAGTATCTGTTTCCTTCATGTTGGATATATTTTTTCAGTTTGATCTCATACAGTTTTCTTCCTTTCAGTATCTGTTTCCTTCATGTTGGATGTAATTATTCAGTTTAATCTCATACAGTTTGTTGCAAGTTCAAATCATCATGGACTTGTTTCGACTCGTTTTGGTTTTTGAATGTGACTCTACTTTTCTCTGCAAAATTTAGTTTATGGAAAACATTTTTATTTATTTCGTTCGTTGTTTAGTTGACGTTGTTTTATTATTTTTTTTAGCATTACTTGGTAATGTTTATTCAGTTTTTTGGATATGAAATAAAACACTGGATTTGTTAATCCATTTGTATCTTACTTATGAAAACGCTTAAGAATTAGTAGAATTATAATATTTTTATAAAGTTAAATAATAATATTTGTTTGTAAACCAAGATCTTTCATCTGCTTAAAATCTTCAATGAAAACACCATTTATGATGAGCTATAATCGTCCTTAATGTAACTACACCTGGAACCGCCATATATCAGTTAGTATGGGAGAGAGATCGTTCTTTACTGTTAACATCTTGCTGTTTTGTTTTGCTCTCTCAATTATTACTTCTCGATACGCTTGGTCGGTTGAATACCTTTGTTTTGATCTCTCAATTATTACTTCTCGATACGCCTGGTCGGTTGAATAACTTTGTTTTTCTCTATCAATTTTTAATTCTCGATGCGCCTTGTTGGTTGAATAACTTTGCTTTTCTCTTTTAAAGATACTATATCTGTTGTTTGTGTAGTAATGTTTTTTCAAATTGCGTATAGCTTTCTTCGATCTAATCATTATTCTAATCAAGAATGAGAGAATTTACATCTGTGTCGTTCTTAAGTAGTAATTATGACGTCAAAGCGTAATGATTTTATTGACGTCAAGGCGCAATGATATTATTTCATGACGTCATCAGAAACAACAATATAATTTCGTGTTTTTCTATTCACGTCATAGCTCTAATATAAAGCTACGACATTCATTATTTATCTATTAGGGTTTCAGACAAGGTAGTTCTAATGATGTACTTTTGTTTTGATCTTACTCTATTTTTAGGAGTTTTGTTATATTTCTTAGCATGGGACTGATCGTCTCTTACTAGGTTGCTAGCTACTGCTGCAACCCAAATTCACATATATATTTATTTATGAGAGGCAGCCTGGCCGAGTGGTCCAAGACACTGGTGTTAGCCACCAGTCTCTTCGGAGGCGTGGGTTCAAATCTTACCGCTGGTATACGATTATGTTTGAAAGACTGCAGTGTGAAAAGACATCAAAAATGCAGTTTTTGGTGGAAAAATTTATTCTCTTTTAGAAATAATTTATTTTAGTTACTCTAGATTTTTAACCCAATTAATTTCCTTTAAAATGAGCTATTGAACAACCCTCTACGATGTTCCAGTGCCAAGATATCTGTGGAAAAGAAAAAAAAAGAAAAGAGAAAAAATATCCCGTTTGGGGAGAACAACGTGGTTAAAGTCAATTTTCTTGATTTTCAAGCCAATATACTTCCCTTGCTGTTCAAGCCAAGGGACAGAAAGTTTTCTACACAGGGGTTTCGGACAAGGCGGTTCTAATGGTGTACTTTTTGTTTTGATCTGACTCCTTTGTTAGGAACTATGGGTGTTTATATTTCTTAACATTGGACGTGATCGTCTCTTACTAGGTTGCTAGCTATCGCTGCAACCCGGAAAAAAAACACATTGTGCCCACATCGTTCTTTACTCAGGCAGTGCTAGCGCGCTGCCTATGATAATAAACTGATTACACACAGGAAAAAGCCTAAGGCTTTTTCTTCTTTTAAATAGTAAGAGACGAGTCTCAAATAATCAAGTAGCTAGCTAATTCCAAAGGTATTCAATTTTTGTTATTCCAATGATCGTTTCTTATTGTAACTAGGTTTCAGCCATCTCTACAGCCATGATACTATTGGAAATTACATAATCCCTATTTATGTTTTAGTTAACATGGACAAGGTGTCGTTCTTTATTATATGAATTACTAACCTATACTATAATTAAGTGGCGTATAAAATTTAGTATAGGCAAAAGGTCGTTCTTTATTATAATATTGCTCAGATATCATAAATATTTTTGCAGTTTACATAATAACTTTAGCGATTCTAAACTGAAAAATAAGATATATTAAAAAATGGAATTTTTTGGTCTGAAACTACCATAGTCAATCCCACATCGGGTAGTTAGAACCTAACCAAAAATAAAACTAATTTTAACATTTTAAGGTATTTTTCTAGCTTGTATTGAAATATTCAAACTATTGCTCGGATACCATGGATATTTTTGCAGTTTACACAAGCTAATAAGAATATTAATTTATATAATTTATAAAGAATATAAATTAATATAGGTAAGAGGTCGTTCTTTATTATAAATTTTTACTTCTCGATACACCTGGTCGGTTGAATACCTTTGCTTTTCTTTTTTCTTATATTTGATTCGGTAATCTTCATCATTGTGATAACGCTCCTTGATCTTTTGTTTGACTGTCTCAATTTTCGCATGTCTATAAACTACATCATTATAATAACGCTGTTTGTCACTATCAATTTTCACATCTCGATACGCCTGGTCGGTTGAATACCTTTGCTTTTCTCTTTTCAAGATACTATCTCTGCTGTCTGTATAGTACTGTAGTACATTATACGTGCTGTGTGTGTGTGTACACTATACGTGATCGTCTCTTACTAGGTTGCTAGCTACCGCTGCAACCCGGTTGCCTATGCAAGTTAATATAGGCAAGAGTTCGTTCTTTATTGTATTTAATGTAAATTATGTAATTATGAACGAGAACATTTACAGTTCTGACGCTTCTTATATAGTAATTATGACGTCACGGCGTAATGATTTTATTGACGTCATAGCGCAATGATATTATTTCATGACGTCTTCAGAAACCACAACATAATATCGTGTTTTTCTATTCACGTCATAGCTCTAATATAAAACTATGACGACATTCATTATTTATCTAGTAGGATTTCAGACAAGGTAGTTCTAATGATGTACTTTTGTTTTGATCTGACTCTATTTTTAGGAGTTTTGTTATATTTCTTAGCATTGGACTGATCGTCTCTTACTAGGTTGCTAGCTACTGCTGCAATTCAGATTCACATATATATTATTTATGAGAGGCAGCCTGGCCGAGTGGTCCAAGGCATTGGTGTTAGCCACCAGTCTCTTCGGAGGCGTGGGTTCAAATCTTACCGCTGGTATAATGTTTGAAATACTGGAGTGTGAAAAGACATCGAAAATGCAGTTTTTGGTGGAAAAATTTATTCTCTTTTAGAAATAATTTATTTTAGTTACAAAAGGTTTTTAACTCAATTAATTTCCTTTAAAATGAGCTATTGAACAACTCTCTACGATGTTCAAGTGCCAAGCTATCTCTGGAAAAGAAAGAAAAGAGAAAAAATATCCCGTTTGTGGAGAATAACGTGGTAAAAGTCAATTTGCTTGATTTTCAAGCCAATATATTTTCTTTGTTATTCAAGCCAAAGGGCGGTAAGTTTCCTTTATAGAGGTTTCGGACAAGGCGGTTCTAATGGTGTACTTTTTGTTTTGATCTGACTCCTCTGTTACGAACTATGGGTTTTTATATTTCTTAACATTGGACGTGATCGTCTCTTACTAGGTTGCTAGCTACCGCTGCAACCCGGTTGCCTATGCAAGTTAATATAGGCAAGAGTTCGTTCTTTATTGTAAAATCTAGTTACCGTTACAAATGGTAAACCAAATTACCCTTGGGATATCTTATCTATCTTAAGTTTAATCATGTAGTATTAAAAGGTGATTTAGGTTTGTTATTCTTTACTCAGGCAGTGCTAGCGCGCTGCCTATGATAATAAACTGATTACACACAGGAAAAAGCCTACGGCTTTTTCTTCTTTTAAATAGTAAGAGACGAGTCTCAAATAATCAAGTAGCTAGCTAATTCCAAAGGTATGCAATTTTTGTTATTCCAATGATCGTTTTTTATTGTAACTAGGTTTCAGCCATCTCTACAGCCATGATACTATTGGAAATTACATAATCCCTATTTATGTTTTAGTTAACATGGGCAAGGTGTCGTTCTTTATTGTATTTTAATGCTATATTATTTTCAAGGATATCAAAAAGAATTTGACATAATTCAATATACGTCGGATAGAGCTTGCAGATATCAGGGTGACATTGCCAAGTAACCTGCTGCCCAATTTTGGGTTTTGAATGATTACTCAGATTGTTATAGGTGACTTCAGCCATCATTATTTCCTTGTCAGATCTAGTTTTAGAGCATTTTTCAATAGTTGTCTCGTACTTTTCAGGACAGTTTGTTCTACTACACAGAGAATTTTTTGCCAAATATTCAGTAGAACTAAACGAACTGTTTAAAACACAGTTAGAAATGCTTTTTTCTTGAGTCGGTGTTCCAGGAATTTGTTCTAAATCATTAGTCTTACAAACACATATACTAATAACCCTAACAGGCTCGTTTTCGCCATAATTGAAAAACATTGCTTTTCCTTCGCTGTTGATAGGTATGCTTGTATATATTTTTTTATTGCTGCTACATAAACTGCAATTGCTCCTTCCAAAATTAATATACGCATTTTCAAAGAAGTACGCCTCCGTATATTCAACTGTGTTGTCGAACATTTTCCATTGAATCTATAAACTGTTCCGCAGTTGCCAATCCATACCTTGGAAGCTTTTCGTTAAACTGACAACATTTCTTTTGGATATTACTATGAAGCTTTGCCAAAGCATTTCTAGCCGACTTTTCAACAGCATCCGCTCTTTCAAAGAGAACTTTAATCTGTAATTTTGAATACTTTTCGTGATCGCGATAAAACATGCGTAAAATGTTTCTCAATTTACAAAGATCAGCCTGCATTTTTGCCATCTTCTTGTATTTCTGAATGTAATTTTTCGCTTTTTCCTTATGCGTTCTTCGGTACAACCTCGCAGAGAATTTAATTTTTTCATTATAGATTTTGTCACCCCAGTAACGCTCCTTGATCTTTTGTTTTGCTGTCTCAATTTTTACTTCTCGATACACCTGGACGGTTGAATACCTTTGCTTTTGGTTTTTCTTATATTTGATGCGGTAATCTTCATCATTGTGATAACTCTCCTTGATCTTTTGTTTGGCTGTCTCAATTTTTGCATGTCTATAATCTTCATCATTGTGATAACACATCTTGCTGTTTTGTTTTGCTCTCTCAATTATTACTTCTCGATACGCCTGGTCGGTTGAATACCTTTGTTTTGCTCTCTCAATTTTTACTTCTCGATGCACCTGGTCGGTTGAATACCTTTGTTTTGCTCTCTCAATTATTACTTCTCGATACGCCTGGTCGGTTGAATACCTTTGTTTTGCTCTCTCAATTTTTACTTCTCGATGCGCATGGTCGGTTGAATACCTTTGCTTTTCTCTTTTCAAGATACTATCTCTGTTGTTTGTGTAGTACTGTTTTTTCAATTTGCGTGCAGCTTGCTTGACTGAAACCATTATGTAATTATGAATGTGAAAATTTACAGTTCTGACGCTTCCTATATAGTAATTATGACGTCACAGCGTAATGATTTTATTGTTGACGTCAAGGCGCAATGATATTATTTCATGACGTCATCAGAAACAACAATATAATTTCGTGTTTTTCTATTCACTTCATAGCTCTAATATAAAGCTACGACATTCATTATTTATCTAGTAGGGTTTCAGACAAGGTAATTCTAATGATGTACTTTTGTTTTGATCTTACTCTATTTTTAGGAGTTTTGTTATATTTCTTAGCATGGGACTGATCGTCTCTTACTAGGTTGCTAGCTACTGCTGCAACCCAAATTCACATATATATTTATTTATGAGAGGCAGCCTGGCCGAGTGGTCCAAGACACTGGTGTTAGCCACCAGTCTCTTCGGAGGAGTGGGTTCAAATCTTACCGCTGGTATACGATTATGTTTGAAAGACTGCAGTGTGAAAAGACATCAAAAATGCAGTTTTTGGTGGAAAAATTTATTCTCTTTTAGAAATAATTTATTTTAGTTACAAAAGGTTTTTAACCCAATTAATTTCCTTTAAAATGAGCTATTGAACAACCCTCTGAGATGTTCCAGTGCCAAGCTATCTGTGGAAAAGAAAAAGAAAAAAGAAAAAAGAAAAAAATATCCCGTTTGGGGAGAATAACGTGGTTAAAGTCAATTTTCTTGATTTTCATGCCAATATATTTCCCTTGCTGTTCAAGCCTAGGGACAGAAAGTTTCTTATACAGGGGTTTCGGACAAGGCGGTTCTAATGGTGTACTTTTTAATTTGATCTGACTCCTCTGTTAGGAACTATGGGTTTTTATATTTCTTAACATTGGACGTGATCGTCTCTTACTAAGTTGCTAGCTACCGCTGCAACCCGGAAAAAAGCCTACGGCTTTTTCTTCTTTGAAATAGTAAGAGACAAGCCTCAAACAATCAAGTAGCTAACTAAATCAAATGTATGTAATGGGTTTTTGTTCCAATGACCGTCTTTTAATGGAAAATTTTAATATATTGACCTTAAATATAATAACTGTACTAGCCTATGCTATAGTTAAGCGGCCTATAAAATTTAGTATAGGAAAGAGGTCGTTCTTTATTATAACTGAATGGAATCAAGAATTCTGTACGAAAATTTCATATCGGTATACTTTACTTGTTTGATTTAGTTCAAATGTAGATTCAGTTTTTTGTGTCTTGGATAGAATTACTAGTTTCGTTGGTATTTGATATTATCCAAAAGCTTTTGACCCCCTTCCCTTAAATAACAATGTTAAAATACAGGAGCATGAAGATTTAATAACGTTATTGACGAAGCAATTCAAAGTTTTAAAATAATCTTCGTAACAAGGAATTTCAATAACAAGTTTCAAACCAGTCAAAACTAGGATTTTTAGATGACCCTTGTCGCTGAATCATTTGTTTGTACACTAAGGCCCCCTTAGTCCAAGAAATTGCTTTGGTAAGTTGTTCCAAGTCGCTCGGAAGAAAAATTTGGCCTTTATTGGGGGAACAGATGTTTTTTTAACTAGCAATTGTGTTTGGGTTCCCAGTTCCAGGGACTTAGGAATAGAAGTTTAAAGTTGATACAAAAAACAATCTTTGCCTATTTTAGGCTATATTAACTTCTAAAACCGGATCGCCCAAATAAGACACTTTGCTTGGACACTTGCAATCAACAACTATATCGAGTGAGGTGGTATGTCTACAAATCTTCGATAAAAAATATATTAAAAAAAAGCCTCAAAACAAAAACTCAGCCTAAAAACCTTTAAATTTCTTAATTGTCTCTATAGCCCATAAGTCATTCGCATACAATTTTCCAAAATGTTAATATATTTACTAAAGAAAGGTCTACAAAAAGTATAGGTGGAGCTGATTCTTGTTTTTGTGAAGCGAATTTTAAATATTTTGCCGTGAATTTCGGTAGTTCTAAGTAGTCTATGCTATTATATCCAGTGATTGTGTCCAGTGAATTTTAGTAGTTCCAAGTAGTCTATGCTATTATTTCCAGTGATTGTGTTTAACTGACGTCTTCTATAACTCAAATCATGAAAATAACTAGCAAATAGACTACGGACAGGTAGAGAGGTGGGCTGGTGGAAAGGTGGGCAGGTGGCATCTGAAATGGAAACAAAGTAAATAAAAATTTATATAAATGCTATATAAATTCACCAAGTTCAAAGATTTTCAACAGGGATGTAAGACGTAGGCCTGAGAAATTCGTTTAAAATTAACATTCTGTTTCATGTTTGGGTGCCCACGGTAAAATTAAAGTTTTGACAAAGTGCAGCTCTAAAATGTACGAAATTTTAAAAATAACGGCAGCACCTAGAATTTTTTTTTTTAATAACGGGAGCTGCAGCGTATTAATAACTTGATAATTTTCTGCTTGTTACAATCAGAAATTTAACAACCCTATCTTTACTAATGGGAGCCCATAACTTGATAGTGACCTGCTTGCTCTGGCACTTGGATATTTACTAGCCAGATAGACGGTCTGTCTATACAACAGACAACATTGCCTCATGCCTCATAATAAACATGACTTCAACATTTTCCCAGCAAAGTATTCACAGACAGAGAATGAATCTATGACATCCTCTTTCCAACCTGTACAATGAATTAGCTGTTCTCTGTCATCTTTGGGTATGTCCTGTTGTAGGTGTTCTAAAATCGTGGCCATCATTACATCAAAACCTTTCTTATTTCTTAGACTCTTCAATTGGTATTTTGTCTTTATCTGCTCGCAACTGTCACAATGCATTGTGGGGTATACATCCCTGATGTTAGCTACCTTATGAAGGCTCTCACCAAATAATTTTATTATTGTATTTTCATCCACAGAAACTCTAAAATTGCTATCACCGTAGATAAAGTCTTGACTATTATTACGACAGAGTCTACTTGACACTTCTTCTATATAATGACTTAGTTCCTTGTACGAGCCCTCGACTTTTAGTAGATTACTATGTTGTATAATCTTAGATTTTGATACTGCCTTATATACGCTATTAATGAAACAGGTCAAGACAGGAAAATGTTGAGCTAGTGCCCTTAGACAACGCAAATACCTCTGAAATCACTCATTTGGGCTACAGTATAACTAATGCCCATTCTTTCTTGTGTCCCTTTAATTGATTTCACAATAATCCAAGCCGCCAAGGTAGAAATTAACCACTTTGTCAGTTGAAAATTTTAATGCTATATTATTTTCAAGGATATCAAAAAGAATTTGACATAATTCAATATCCGTCGGATAGAGCTTGCAAATATCAGGGTGAAATTGCCAAGTAAACTGCTGCCCAATTTTTGGTTTTGAATGTTTTCTCAGATTGTTATAGGTGACTCCAGCCATCATAATTTCCTTGTCAGATCTAGATTCAGAGCATTTTTCGATAGTTGTCTCGTACTTTTCAAGATAGTTTGTTCTACTACACAGAGCATTTTTTTCCAAATATTCAATAGGACTAATAGAACTGTTTAAAACACAGTTAGAAATACTTTTTTCTTGAGTCGGTGTTCCAGGAATTTGTTCTAAATCATTAGTCTTACAAACACATATACTAATAACCCTAACAGGCTCGTTTTCGCCATAATTGAAAAACATTGCTTTTCCTTCGCTGTTGATAGGTATGCTTGTATATATATTTTTATTGCTGCTACATAAACTGCAATTGCTCCTTCCAAAATTAATATACGAACTTTCTAAGAAGTACGTCTCTGTATATTCACTGTGTTGTCGAGCATTTTTCCATTGTATCTATAAACTGTTCTGCAGTTGCCAGTCTATACCTTGGAAGCTTTTCATTAAACTGACAACATTTCTTTTGGATATTGCTATGAAGCTTTGCCAAAGCATTTCTAGCCGACTTTTCAACAGCATCCGTTCTTTCAAAGAGAATTTTAATCTGTAATTTTGAATACTTTTCGTGATCCCGATAAAACATGCGTAAAATATTTCTCAATTTACAAAGATCAGCCTGCATTTTTGCCATCTTCTTGTATTTCTGAATGTAATTTTTCCCTTTGTCCTTATGCGATCTTCGGTACAGCCTCGCAGAGAATTTAATTTTTTCATTATAGCTTTTGTCACCCCAGTATCTACCCATTATTCTGGTAGCAACTTTTTTCTTACGTTTGTTTCGGTAATCTATATCGTTATCATACCGTTCCTTGCTCTTTTGTTTGGCTGTCTCAATTTACCCTTCTCGATACCCCTGATCCGTAACATACCTCTGTTTTGCTCTGTCATATTTCATTTTCTTAAATTCTGGATCACAAGAAATCTTAGTAGCAATCCTTACGCGTTCTCGAGCTTTATTGCGTTCGGTGGCATTTTTATCTCTATTAAATAAACTTTTCCTATATTTCAGGATGTTAGCTTTATTTTTTGTGTAGTAAAGTTTTCTATTAGTAGAAATTTGGATTGCTCTATTTTGATAGTTTTTTGGTTATTCTTTCTTTTTTTCCACTCCCGTGAGACCATATTTTTTCAAGGTTTAAAATTATTAAGTACACAATACCCCGTGTCGAGTATCTAAAACCTAGCATAAAAAACTAATTTTTAAATTTTCAGGTATTTATCTTGTTTGAATTACAAAATTAGAATTATTGGTTAGACACCATAAATATTTTTGCAGTTTACATAATAAGTTTAGCGATTCTGGACTGACAACTAAAATAATTGCAATTATAAGACAATAATATGGAGATACGTACTTTACGGGTTACAAACCAAAAAAAGTTTGGTTCCAGGATACAATAATAACTTTGAACTGAGATAAAAAAAAAATTTCTTCCAGGAGACAAAAAGTAAAACTAATTATAAAATTTTCATGTATTTTTGTTGTTTAAATTAAGAAATTACTATTACTGATTAGGCATCAAAGATATTTTTGCAGTTTACATAATAATTTTAGCGATTAAGCCAAAAAAGAAAATTTTGGTTCCAGGAGTTTCGGTTACTATTGAGACAAGTAGCTATTATTACTATAGAGTTCATTACCATGAACGGTTTGATTGCTTCAAAATTGAAATATCTTTGAAAAGACTGCAGCATGAAAATACATCAAAAATACAATTTTTTTGACAAAATTGATTCTACTTTAAAAAGTATTTTATTTTTAATTACAAAAGTGACTAGATGTTGCAATTTCCTTTAAAATGAGCTATTATACATCTCTCTATCATTTTCCAGTGCCCAGCTAGCTGAGAAGAAAAATCAAGCGGAAAGAAAAAAATATCCCGTTTGTGGAGAATAACGTGGTAAAAGTCAATTTTCTTGATTTTCAATCCAATATATTTTCTTTGTTATTCAAGCCAAAGGGCGGTAAGTTTCCTTAATAGGGGTTTCGGACAAGGTGGTTCTAATGGTATACTTTTTTTTTTGATCTGACTCTTTTTTTAGGAGTTGGGTTTTTTTTTATTTCTTTACATTGGAGGTGATCGTCTCTTACTAGGTTGCTAGCTACCGCTGCAACCCGAAAAAATATGAATGAACCACAGGGTTCAGTTTCTTTGGGCTTGAGTTCGTTTTTTAACTGTAAATACAAACAGGAAAAAGCCTACGGCTTTTTCTTCCTTTAAATAGTAAGAGACGACACTCAAAAAATCAAGTAGCGAAATCCAATGTATGGAATGGTTTGCTATTTCAGTGATCGTCTTTTAATGTCAAAATTTGTCTTAATTACAAAAAAATTTCAACCTCATTAATTTCCTTTAAAATGAGCAATTGAACAACTCTCTACGACGTTCCAGTGCCAAGCTATATGTGGAATTACTAACCTATGCTATAATTAAGTGGCGTATAACATTTAGTATATGCAAGAGGTCGTTCTTTATTATAAACCCGGATGATCCTACTTTTTTTTAGGAGTTATGGTTTTTTATATTTCTTAACATTGGACTTGATCGTCTCTTACTTGGTTGCTAGCTACCGCTGCAACCCGGATAACCTTTACTATAGTAAAGTGGCCTATGAGATTTAGTATAGGCAAGAGACCGTTCTTTACTATAAATTCAAATCTTACCGCTGGTATACGATTATATTTGAAAGACTGCAGTGTGAAAAGACATCAAAAATGCAGTTTTTGGTGGAAAAATTTATTCTCGTATAGAAATAATTTATTTTAGTTACTATAGATTTTTAACCCTATTAATTTCATTTAAAATGAGCTATTGAACAACCCTCTACGATGTTCCAGTGCCAAGCTATCTGTGGAAAAGAAAGAAAAAAGAAGAAAAAAAAATATCCTGTTTAGGCAGAATGTTGTAGTAGCTTCCACTTCTCTTGATTTTCAAGCCAATATATTTCCCTTGCTGTTCAAGCCAAGAGACAGAAAGTTTCCTATTAAGGGGTTTCGGACAAGGCGGTTCTAATGGTGTACTTTTTGTTTTGATCTGACTCCTTTGTTAGGAACTATGGGTTTTTATATTTCTTAACATTGGACGTGATCGTCTCTTACTAGGTTGCTAGCTACCGCTGCAACCCGGATATACAAGCATATTCTGTAGTTAAGTTACCTATACAACATAGAATAGGCAAGAGTTTGTTCCTTATTATAAGCAACACGGATTACAAACAAGAAAAAGCCTACGGTTTTTTCTTCTTTGGAATAGTAAGAAACGATCCTCAAAGAATCAAACAGCTAACTAAGTTTATAATTTGTTCTTTATCATAATTAGCATTGGACTGATCGTCTCTTACTAGGTTGCTAGCTACCGCTGCAACCCGGATACCGCTACAATCTAGATATCTTGCAGCTACCCCTGGAACCACCATATCTCAGTTAATATGGGCGAGAGATCGGTCTTTACTGTAACTGAAAAACTGACTCAGTCCAATATATTTATATAAACTATGGACTAAAGCTCGTTCTTTAATGTAAAAATTCGATCATCGAGCCTTTATGTAACCCGGATTAAAAAATTATTATCATATCTTATATGTAACTTTTATTTTATAAGTCTTCGATAGTCTAATGGTAAGTATGCCCACTTGTTACCTGGGAGAAGGGGGCTCGATTCCCCGTCGGGGAAAACTTTTAATATGTTGAATTAAAAGCACTATCTTTTCAATTTAAAATTTAAAAAAGAAACATGTTTATTTACATTCTAGCTAAAATAATGAAGATAATATTAATGAACCACAGGGTTCAGTTTCTTTGGACTTGAGTTCGTTTTTTAACTATAAATACAAACAGGAAAAAGCCTACGGCTTTTTCTTCTTTTAAATAGTAAGAGACGAAACTCAAACAATCAAGTAGCTAACTAAGTCCAATGTCTGGACTGGTTTGTTATTTCAGTGATCGTCTTTTAATGTAAAAAAATATAAATACTGTAATCTTAACTATAGTGAAGTTGCGTATAAAAGTTAGTATAGGTAAGAGTTCGATCTTTATTATAACTCTATAGCTAAGTGGCCTATAAAATTTAGTATAGGCAAGAGGTCGTTCTTTTTTCTATTCAGGAGTTACTTTAGTTTTTACTATGGGGCTTGATCGTCTTTTACTAGGTTGCTAGCTTCCACTGCAACCTGGATTCTTAAAGTTGGACGTGATCGTCGCTTACTAGGTTGCTAGCTACCGCCGCAACCTGGATAATATTTATCATAAACCATTCAGTTAGTATAGACTAAAGTTCGTTCTTTATTATAAAGCTGCAACCCAAATTCACATATATATTTATTTATGAGAGGCAGCCTGGCCGAGTGGTCCAAGGCACTGGTGTTAGCCACCAGTCTCTTCAGAGGCGTGGGTTCAATTCTTACCGCTGGTATACGATTATGTTTGAAAGACTGCAGTGTGAAAAGACATCAAAATGCAGTTTTTGGTGGAAAAATTTATTCTCTTTTAGAAATAATTTATTTTAGTTACTATAGATTTTTAACCCAATTAATTTCCTTTAAAATGAGCTATTGAACAACCCTCTACGATGTTCCAGTGCCAAGCTATCTCTGGATACAAAAGAAAAAAAAGAAACAAAGAAAAAAATATCCCGTTTAGGCAGAATGTTGTAGTAGCTGCCACTTTTCTTGATTTTCAAGCCAATATATTTCCCTTGCTGTTCAAGCCAATGGACAGAAATTTTAATATGCAGGGGTTTCGGACAAGGCTGTTCTAATGGTGTACTTTTTGTTTTGATCTGACTCTTTTTTTAAGAACTATGGGTTTTTATATTTCTTAAAATTGGACGTGATCGTCTCTTACTAGGTTGCTAGCTACCGCTGCAACCCGGATTTACTAATAACCCTAACAGTCTCGTTTTCGCCATAATTGAAAAATATTGCTTTTCCTTCGCTGTTGATAGGTATGCTTGTATATATGTTTTTATTGCTGCTACATAAACTGCAATTGCTCCTTCCAAAATTAATATACGAATTTTCAAAGAAGTACGCCTCCGTATATTCACTGTGTTGTCGAACATTTTCCATTGCATCTGTAAACTGTTCCGCAGTTGCCAATCCATACCTTGGAAGCTTTTCATTAAACTGACAACATTTCTTTTGGATATTACTATGAAGCTTTGCCAAGGAATTTCTAGCCGACTTTTCAACAGCATCCGCTCTTTCAAAGAGAATTTTAATCTGTAATTTTGAATACTTTTCGTGATCCCGATAAAACATGCGTAAAATGTTTCTCAATTTACGAAGATCAGCCTGCATTTTTGCCATCTTCTTGTATTTCTGAATGTAATTTTTCCCTTTGTCCTTATGCGTTCTTCGGTACAACCTCGCAGAGAATTTAATTTTTTCATTATAGCTTTTGTCACCCCAGTATCTACCCATTATTCTGGTAGCAACTTTTTTCTTATGTTTGTTTCGGTAATCTTCATCATTATCATACCGTTCCCTGCTCTTTTGTCTAGCCTGCTCAATTCTTGCTTCTCTGTAATGTTCATCATTACCATACCGTTCCTTGATCTTTTGTTTCGCTGTCTCAATTTTTGCATGTCTATAATCTTCATCATTGTGATAACGTTCCCTGCTCTTTTGTCTAGCCTGCTCAATTGTTGCTTCTCTATAAAGTTTATCATTGTGATAACGCTCCTTGATCTGTTGTTTAGCCTGCTCAATTCTTGCTTCTCTGTAATGTTCATCATTACCATACCGTTCCTTGATCTTTTGTTTGGCTGTCTCAATTTTTGCATGTCTATAATCTTCATCATTGTGATAACACATCTTACTGTTTTCTTTTGCTCTCTCAATTATTACTTCTCGATACGCCTGGTCGGTTGAATACCTTTGTTTTGCTCTCTCAATTATTACTTCTCGATACACCTGGTCGGTTGAATACCTTTGCTTTTTTCTTTTCAAGTTACTATCTCTGTTGTTTGTGTAGTACTCTTTCTTCAACTTGCGTATAGCCTGCTTTGATCTAACCATTATTCTAATCAAGAATGAAAGAATTTTCAGTTTTGACTTTCCTTATATACTAATTATGACGTCACTCTATTCACGTCATAGCTCTAATATAAAACTATGATGACGTTCATTATTTATCTAGTAGGGTTTCAGACAAGGTATTTCTAATGATGTACTTTTGTTTTGATCTGACTCTATTTTTAGGAGTTTTGGGTTTTTATATTTCTTAGCATTGGACTGATCGTCTATTACTAGGTTGCTAGCTACTGCTGCAACCCAAATTCACATATATATTTATTTATGAGAGGCAGCCTGGCCGAGTGGTCCAAGGCACTGGTGTTAGCCACCAGTCTCTTCAGAGGCGTGGGTTCAATTCTTACCGCTGGTATACGATTATGTTTGAAAGACTGCAGTGTGAAAAGACATCAAAATGTAGTTTTTGGTGGAAAAATTTATTCTCTTTTAGAAATAATTTATTTTAGTTACTATAGATTTTTAACCCAATTAATTTCCTTTAAAATGAGCTATTGAACAACCCTCTACGATGTTCCAGTGCCAAGCTATCTCTGGATACAAAAAAAGAAAAAAAAAGAAAAAAAGAAAAAAATATCCCGTTTAGGCAGAATGTTGTAGTAGCTGCCACTTTTCTTGATTTTCAAGCCAATATATTTCCCTTGCTGTTCAAGCCAAGGGACAGAAATTTTACTATGCAGGGGTTTCAGACAAGGCGGTTCTAATGGTGTACTTTTTGTTTTGATCTGACTCTTTTTTTAAGAACTATGGGTTTTTATATTTCTTAACATTGGACGTGATCGTCTCTTACTAGGTTGCTAGCTACCGCTGCAACCCGGATAATGTCAAAAGTAAGGTTGCACGTCGACGATTTTGTTTTGGCCTTATTATAATCGGTATGATAAAATAATAATATGCATATGGTTCTTAAATCATACTCTTTTACAGTCCCATATGGTCTAGTGGGTAGGATAGGTGGCTTTTATGTAGCAGGTCAGGGTTCGATTCCCGGTATATAATTTATAATGAACCACATCGATACCTTATGTAATCTTTATTATAATTTTTGATATATTGACTTTAAATATAACTGTACTAGCCTATACTATAGTTAAGTGGCCTATAAAATTTAGCATAGACAAGAGGTCGTTCTTTACTATAAAAACTATGGGCTGAAGTTCGTTCTTTACTGTAATAATTATGACGTCACGGCGTAATGATTTTATTGACGTCATAGCGCAATGATATTATTTCATGACGTCTTCAGAAGCAACAATATATTTTCGTGTTTTTCTATTCACGTCATAGCTCTAATATAAAACTATGACGACATTCAATATTTATCTAGTAGGGTTTCAGACAAGGTAATTCTAATGATGTACTTTTGTTTTGATTTGACTCTATTTTTAGGAGTTTTGTTATATTTCTTAGCAATGGACTGATCGTCTCTTACTAGATTGCTAGCTACTGCCGCAACCCAGATTCATATATATATTTATTTATGAGAGACAACCTGACCGAGTGGTCCAAGGCACTGGTGTTAGCCACCAGTCTCTTCGGAGGCGTGGGTTCAAATCTTACCGCTGGTATGCGATTATGTTTGAAAGACTGCAGTGTGAAAAGACATCGAAAATGCAGTTTTTGGTGGAAAAATTTATTCTCTTTTAGAAATAATACTATAAAATTTTCTATTCACTTCATAGCTCTAATATAAAGCTACGACATTCATTATTTATCTAGTAGGGTTTCAGACAAGGTAGTTCTAATGATGTACTGATGTTGTACGGCTTTTTCTTCTTTTAAATAGTAAGAGACGAAACTCAAACAATCAAGTAGCTAACTAAGTCCAATGTATGGAATGGTTTGTTATTTCAGTGATCGTCTTTTAATGTAATTCTTTACTGCAAAACTAGCAAAACAATTTTTAAGTCTGATGAAGATTTAACTGATGTGTCAAAAGTAAGGTTGCAATTCGACGATTTTGTATTGGCCTTATTATAATTGGTATGGTGAAATAATAATATGCATATGGTTCTTAAATCATACTTCTTTATGGTCCCATTTGGTCTAGTGGCTAGGATAGTTAACTTTCACTTAGGAGAACCGGGTTCGATTCCCGGTGTGGGAAAGTTTTTAACTCTATAATCTTCGAACATTCGAACCTTTTATAATTTATAATGATGTATAATATAAATACTGTAATCTTCATTATAGTGAAGTTGCCTATGCAAGTTAGTATAGGGAAGAGTTCGATCTTTATAATAACTAGCTACCGCTGCAACCCGGAAATAGTTACTATGTGCCGTGGTTTGTTCTTTACTAGGTTTCAGCTATATCCGATGAAATTTATGCTATAGGAGATCATAAAACAATTAATTCGCTTTCTATATATATCTCATATGGTTTAGTGGCTTAGGGTATTTGGCTTTCAATTAATTGTCTTGGGTTCGAATCCCGTTGTGGGAATTATCTTTAAACAAAATTAGGTGAAATTAATTAGCTAATTTGACGTGACATAGTAGGTAACTAAGGGCAAGAGTTCGTTCTTTACTATAACAACCAGAATGACGTCAGTTACAATTTGGAATTCGTTTTATGCTATATCATTACAAACAGTAAAAAGCCTACGGCTTTTTCTTCTTTGAAATAGTAAGAGACGAACCACAAGTAACTACCCCTGGAACCACCATATATCAGTTACTATGCATGAGCGATCGTTCTTTACAGTAACTCCTTTTTTAGGAACTATGGGTTTTTATATTTCTTAACATTGGACGTGATCGTCTCTTACTAGGTTGCTAGCTACCGCTGCAACCCGGATTTGTTATTCAAGCCAAAGGGCGGTAAGTTTCTTTTATAGGGATTTCGGACAAGGTGGTTCTAATGGTGTACTTTTTATTTTGATCTGACTCTTTTTTTAGGAGTTAGGGGTTTTTATATATCTTAAAATTGGACGCGATCGTCTCTTACTAGGTTGCTATCTACCGCTGCAACCCGGATTAGCATTGGACCGATCGTCTCTTACTAGGTTGCTAGCTACTGCTGCAACCCGGATACCGCTGCAATCTGGATATCTTGAAGCTAACCACCATATCTCAGTTGCTATGAGGGAGAGATTGGTCTTTACTGTAAATTTTCTTGATTTTCAAGCCAATATATTTTCTTTGTTATTCAAGCCAAAGGGCGGTAAGTTTCCTTTATAGAGGATTCGGACAAGGCGGTTCTAATGGTGTACTTTTTATTTTGATCTGACATTTTTTTTTTAGGAGTTGGGGGGTTTTATATTTCTTAACATTGGAGGTGATCGTCTCTTACTAGGTTGCTAGCTACCGCTGCAACCCGGATTACAAAAAGGAAAACGCCTACGGCTTTTCTTTTTTGGAATAGTAAGAGACGAGCCTCAAAAAATCAGGAAGCTAACTGAGTCTAATATATGCAATTGTTTGTTCTTTTAATGATCATCTT
This sequence comes from Artemia sp. Qi Xiang Cuo, assembly GCF_049724085.1. NCBI lineage: Eukaryota > Metazoa > Arthropoda > Branchiopoda > Anostraca > Artemiidae > Artemia > Artemia sp. Qi Xiang Cuo. The sequence continues at coordinate 31,129,529 of NC_142811.1, forward strand.
TTAATTTGGCGTTTCTTACTAGGTTGCTAGCTACCACTTAAACCCGGATTATGTAATAGGTTGCTAGCTACCGCTGCAACCTAGATATTCTTATTTCTGCTACTATGGGTTAAGGTTCGTTCTTTCATGTAAAATTAGATATTACGTCATGTCACTTATTACGTCATATATGGTTATTAGTAGATAATCGGTAAAATATTCGTTCTTTATTATAATATACTATAATTAAGTTGCGTATAAAATTTAGTATAGGCAACAGGTCGTTCTTTATTATAATTTTTAACCCCATTAATTTACTTTAAAATGAGCCATTGAACAACTCTCTACGATGTTCCAGTGCCAAGCTATCTGTGGAATAACTATCTGTGGAATCTTAACATTGGACGTGATCGTCTCTTACTAGGTTGCTAGCTACCGCTGCAACCCGGATTAACATTGGACGTGATCGTCTCTTACTAGGTTGCTAGCTACCGCTGCAACCCAGATACTGCTGTAACCCTGATAACAAACAGGAAAATATTACAAACAGGAAAAAGCCTACGGCTTTTTCTTCTTTGAAATAGTAAGAGACGAACCTCAAACGATCAAGTAGCTAACTAAGTCCAATGCGTGCAATAACTTTTTATTCCAATGATCGTCCTTTAATGTAATAATTACAAAAGTTTTTAACCCCATTAATTTCCTTCAAAATGAGCTATTGAACAACTCTCTACAATGTTCCAGTGCCATGGTATCTGTTGTATTACTAACCTATACTATAATTAAGTGGCGTCTAAAATTTAGTATAGGTAATAGGTCGTTCTTTATTATAACTTAATGTAATAAAAATAATTTGTTTTAATTACAAAAGCTTTTTAACCCCATTAATTTCCTTCAAAATGAGCCATTGAACAACTATCTACAATGTTGCAGTACCATGCTATCTGTTGAATTACTAACCTATTCTATAATTAGGTTGCGTATAAAATTTAGTATAGGTAAGAGGTCGTTCTTTATTATATATAGGGAAGAGTTCGATCTTTATTATAATTTCTTCTTTGAAATAGTAAGAGACTAGCCTCAAACAATCAAGTAGCTAACTAAATCAAATGTATGTTTTGGGTTTTTATTCCAATGACCGTCTTTTAGTGGAAAATTTTAATATATTGACCTTAAATATAATAACTGTACTAGCCTATACTATAGTTAAGTGGCCTATAAAATTTAGTATAGGCAAGAGGTCGTTCTTTATTATAAAAATATAACTGTACTATCCTTTACGATAGTTAAGTGGCCTATAAAATTTAGTATAGGCAAGAGGTCGCTCTTTATTATAATTACTATGGACTGTGATTTGCCTTTTAATAGATTTTACCAACTGCGGTAACCATGATTTTTCAAAACGCATCGTGGTCTTCGTCGCTATTTACTATGATATAGACTTTGGTCCTTACTGTAATTTTAACTCTATAATCTTCGAACATTTAAAACCTTTTATAATTTATAATGATGTATAATATAAATACTGTAATCTTAACTATAGTGAAGTTGCGTATGCAAGTTAGTATAGGGAAGAGTTCGATCTTTATTATAACATTAAACAACTCTCTACGATGTTCCAGTGCCAAGCTATCTGTGGAATTACTAACCTATACTATAATTAAGTGGCGCATAAAATTTAGTATAGGCAAAAAGTCGTTCTTTATTATAATTTTACCGGGATTACGAAAAATATTCAAAATTAAAGATTAAAATTATCTCTGAAAGAATAGATTTTGTTGAAAAGTCAGCTAGAGATGCTTTCGCAAAACTTCATAGTAATATCCAAAAGAAATATTGCATGTTTAGTGAAAAGCTTCCAAGGTATGGACCGGCAACTGTGGAACAGTTTACAGATGTAATGGGAAATCTTATTCATCACTATGGGTATTTTATCGCCATAATCTTTAGTAGGTTATCCGTCTGTAAGAGCTTGATTCAGGGAGAAAGTTTGATAATTTATCCTTGTTAATTTGGGGTCTTCGAAACGTATGTCCTAGCAAAGGGCTGAATTACCTCGCAGGTGTTGTAATCTATTTTATGGCTTCTGCTTTCACTTAATTGCATTAGAAATTACCCTTCAGTTATTCATGCTTCGTATGAATGTTTATTTCGTTCTATCAATTTTAGTTAAGTACATGCTTACTAGTGAGTGCACATTCTCCGAACTCTTAAATACTGTGGTTTTCACAAGGCTTGAATTTTGTGAATAACATGTGGCTTACCGTGTCATATTGCTTATTGGGGGAATTAAGGATTAGCAGAGACCTGGGGTCGTAACTGGCGTACAAGGTTAGTAAAAATTATTAAATACTGTCTTGTGATATGAATATTTGTGACTAACGTCAATTTTTGGAAGGATTCTCGTCTTTTTGCATTAATTGGTTATTTCTTACATCATTGATTTCTGAATTATTCTGTTTATTATTCCGTACTTTGACAGGCCTATGGTTTAATTTATGTTTCTTACTCGTTTTTAGCGGCATGTTGCGCGGTTTGCATCAACTTTGAGAACTCGCAGAAATTGAACTACATTTCTGAAGCAGAATATATCTGCTATTATCAGATAGCTATTAGTCTAATTGCAACGTTGTCATTTCTTATAGCGCCACTTTGAATTTATGGGCCAATTTTACGATACTTGCTATGTAATATGTCGTTTAAATGCTTTGGGAATTATGATACTTTAGGAATTAACTGATTGGTTTTATGTTTTACCCTTCTGGCAGGTTATTTTAGTAATTTATTTGTCTTATATATAAGATAATATAGGACTGACTGCAAGATCGTAAGCGAATAATTTTTATTCAATATTAGGTTCGCATTTGGTTTTACCAATCATGATTATCTTCCAATCACAGTTCAAAATCTTTCCAAAGTTAAGAAATTGTCTGGCCTAGAAAAAAGGTTTTTTTTTTGTTATTATTTTTTTTTTTACAGGTTATTTGTTTTATACTCTTAATTGCGCGGTTCATTTGTATGCGTTTAACTCGTATTTACAGGTTAAAATTGGTTGAATTTATTGCTGCAAATTTTTACGGTTTTGATGGTTACATTATCCCTTGTCTACCGGCTGTAAGCCTTCTTCTGCTGTTGCTAATTATTGCAAAACTAAGGTGTTATTTAGCTCTCGTTAGTTACAATTTTAATTTATCGTACAACAATTATCTGTTAGGGAAATATATTTTCTATAGTTGGCAATCAAAAGTTGAAATATTAATCAATACGCGTTTGTTTTTTTTTTCCTTATATATATATATATAGGCATATAGCGTACAATTGATCCCTGGACCATCGGCGAATGGTCTTATCGCAAGACTCGCCACTCTTTATCATTCCAGCCATGCGGTTCCATTTACTATTTATAACGCCCTTTCTAAGATAATTTCCCGCTGAAATTATTGATATAATTTTTTTTTTTTTTTTGGCGATTGTTTTATCTTTCACTTAGCGACTGTACAGCAATAAAGCTATTTTTGTTAATAGCTATACAATTACTGGTTTAATTAGCTTGGACATTGGCTACAAATTAATTTCATGGTACCACTATTTTTGATAATAAAACGGTTTCTCAATTGAGTGCCATCTCAAGTAAAAAAATAGAATTAATCAATGCTTCTTCTTTTTTTTTTGCTTTAATGTGTATTATTTGCTATTCGCAGGTACGATATCTTGCAATTTTTTTAACTATTTTACATGTATTTTTTTTATTTAAGGAAGGTCTAGTTTGTCTTTCAAATTGTTTAATCTGCACGAATGATTACAGTAATTACTTGTCGAACTGATTTTACTCATGGTTCTGTCACACCTGGCCTACAGATATCTTAATTAGTGTTCGACTACGCCACTACAAAAATTCAACTAAACAAATTGTTTAGGAGGTTCGATCATAAAACTCTCCCTTTTTGGTTTTCATAGGTTTTTTTGAGGGTTGTCGAGGGGCCTATTTTTATGACTTAATAATTACGCCGCTCTCGTTGTTTTACTTGTATCTGTGGATATGCCTCTTATTAAGCAATTTATCGCGTCTCTATAGGTCAAAATCTATGCACCAAGATCGGCATTTTAAATCCTACAATTTTAGCTTATCTTTACCTTTCAGGTTTACTATTGTGTTTTGCATTAATTATTTAGCAATTAATTTCCTTTGTTCATTTAGGTTATGAAATGGAATTTTCTTTTTTTTATTCGGCTTTTGTTACACCAATTTATAATCACTACATGATTAAACGTTAAATATTATTAATAAACGTTGATAAACGTAAGTTAATTATTGGCTTTTGTTTGAGGCGAAAGAACTATCAATTATAGGTATGCGATTAGTTCAGAATACACAATGGTACACGGGTCAGCAATTTTTTGTTAATTGCGAAATGAAAAAGGAAAGTTTCTTAACTCGTGGATATTATGCTTAGGTGCTTCGACTATGCTACCATAAATTTTAATGGCTTCTACCTGGTATCATTGGTGTTAATTTCTTATCATATCAACGCTTTACCAGGGTCATTGGAATCGCAGAATTATTTTAACATTCACCGAAGTGGTATTTGCTTGGTAAAATTGGCAAGAAGGGAATTTATTTATATATTTTTTTTTCTTAGCGACTCTTAGGGTTTGTTGAAGTAATTGAATTCATTTTAAGGCTCAGATAAAGGCCACAAATCATATATGCGGATTAAGCATTCGCTATTTCACCCAATAA